>NC_139810.1:325000-337500 GCF_963457635.1 Microchirus variegatus | reverse complement strand
TAACTTTAACCCTAACCCAAGTTTGTTTGTCACTCAGGTTTCTCGCGGAACGGCAGCGGCGCGGTTCTGCTTCGTCCTCTGCCCGGCATCAATACCCACCGGACGCGTTGCGGCATCGGTGTGGTGCCTTGGGAGCCGGCGGTATTCACGGAAGACCTCGTGATAATCTCAAACGGACGCGAGTTCGCGAGATCCCGCGATAGATTGTGTGTATAAAGGAAACAACAACAACAACAACAGCTTCTTTCATTCTGTTGATCTGGTGTCATAAATGATTTCATGTTTCTCGTCGTACATTATGACTCAGAGACGCTCTGATTAATTGACTGTTTACCTGACAGCACCGGTCACGACGTAATGTTGATGTGAAGTTGTGACAGGCTGTATGACCTGATTATTGTCTTTTATTTTGAAAGGGGAGCGGAAATGTTTTACTTTGATTCTGTGTTGCACTTCCTGTCTGGTGCGATCCGCTCTGTTGGAATTTACGAGGTTCAGCAGCGGCAACGGCAAAAATAGAACCGCTACCTATCGATAGCGCTGCGGCGCGGCGAGACGCTGCTGAGACGCGCCGCAGCGCCCCCTGGTGAAAAGGCTCTCATTGATTAGAATGGAAGCGATTTGCAACGGCGACCGCGCCGCTGACGTTCTGCGTCCAGTGGAAATCCAGGGTTAGAAGAAACTGGTCAACATGGAGACGACCTGTGACCTTCTCTCTGTGAGGGAACAACCCTAACCGCTGTACCACTGTGTGTCTCCACGATCATCTCTTTGTGTGATATAATAACGTCTGTCAGTGTTAGAACCAGCTTTTATCAGCTCGTATTCTTCAGTGATTCAGAGATTAGAGCGTTAACGGCCATCGTCCATGAATGGACTAACAGAGGATTCTCCTCATTATGAACTGCTGCATCATTCACATCGAGCGCTGTCATATTTCCCCGTCCTCAGCACGGTGATGTATTCCTGCTTCTCGCTCACATTTTTATTCCTGGCCTCTTCATTTTAATACTCACCAAACACTTTGAATATACCATGAGGCTTATGCTGCAGCTCGACGGCCCTAATTGCAGAGATATAATGTTCCCCTCGTAAGATTTATGAGCTATTAATCTGTTCACGCTGCTCGTGATTCATGAGTCTCAGAGTTGGGAGACGTATGATTAGAGTTATTCATTTGTCACGGCTGCAGCAGACGTGAGGCTTAAAGCTGCAAAACCACAGTGAGATCAGATCCTGTTCATGTACGAGCAGATTCACACTAATGTGACTTCAACAAGTGAGAGGATTTCTGTCACAAGGCGTCACTTTTGTTATTGTGTTGCTTTGTTTACTCACTTTTCATTAGTTCATGTTTAATGTCACTTGATTCTCACTTCCTCTTTTATTTTGGTAACGTTCATGTTTTCCTGTAGCTTCATCTGCCTCGACCTCCTCTAATCCCTCATTGACTTCACCTGCTGATCCTCAGTCATCACTCACATCTGCCCTTGATTCCTCTTCCTCTTCATAGTGACTTCAGTCCTTCAGTCGTTTGTGTTTCCAGAGAAAACCTCGTATTCAGGTCTGTCGCTGCTTTGTTCTTCCAGCTCAAGATACAAAGTATTCCTGAAGTTTTGTTGTTTGTTTCAAGAGAAATAATCGAAGTTTGTCTACTCGCTTAAACGCTTTGTGTTATTTACTTTGTGTTATTTACTTTGTGTTATTTACTGTGGGGACAATGAGTTCCTGTTTTTGTTTTATTATTTCAAGAGTAAAGAATAAAAACTCTTGAATTTTCCATCTTGCCTCCGGCCTCGTGCATATTTGGGTCCATCAGTGATTTGCCTTCCTAACAATTTCCTGCATGAATTTGACATTTTCATCAAAGTCACAACAATCACAGTGGGCTTCAGGGTTCCCAAGGGTCCTTGAAATCCTTGAAAGTTTGGGAATTTGAAAAAATAAATTCAAGGACCCTAAACAGACTAAACAGGGTCCTTGAAAGTGCTTGAATGTTGTTCATAAAGAAGTGAAGTTGATCTTGAGCTAAACGTCTCCCTCGTTTGTTTCGACACCACTTTAACTTGAGTACATTTTTAGACCAGTACTTGTACTTGTACTATGTTATCAAAATAGTGGTACTTTTACTAATATTATTATACTATATTTCAATCCTCTGCTTTTATTTCTCTCTGATGTTTCAGCTGTTGTTGTTTTTAAAAGTGCTTTAAATAAAGTTGGATTGAATGAATAGATGTCATTTCAACTTTCAAAGAAACACAATATCACGTGTTTTTTCTACTCTTAACACGGATGAAAACATAGATTTAAGGATACGACGTTTACTTTGATTACATCTGATGAATCCTCTGCAGTTTTAACAGATTATTGTGGTTTTATTGACGTCACTGTCTCACAAACACACTCTATGTCTTTGTCTCCGTGAGGACGTGGAGGTGATTCTGTGAAAACTGCTGATGTTTGTGTGAAATGACCTTTTTCTAAAAAATCACTTTGTGTTTATGGCTTTTTATAAACTCCATCTTTGTCCCAGCGCACATCGTCCCCGAGTGTCCGTCCATAAAGAATAACCTCGTAAGTCATTTGTGCGATCGCTTGTTACGGTTTAATGTCATCAGTCGCTCGTTTGTGTCCCTAAAACCACATGTTTACAAGGACAGAGCCCTCTAGTGGCCGGAGTGGATCTGGTCTCCACACGTCTATCTCTGATTTAGATCTAGTGATTTGTTTTATGCCGGGAACAAACCACATGACCTCCGACCAATCATCGCCCAAGGCATTACACGAGGTCATGGGGGAGGCGGGGCTAAAAATGAGCTTATTAATAAGGTTAGTTAAGTTAAAGAAAAAGTATTGTGTAGCCAGTCTTGTTGTATTTGTGGTATTTGATTGGTTGTGAGTTCACACAGCTTCTGCTCTCGCTGGTAAAAGACTTTTCGTTATTCTTTAATCCTTGTTCCCGGTGAACTAAAGAGGGAAAATCAAACCTCACCAGACGTCTTTGATACTCTTCGGTTGCTGCTCTCGTAAAAAGTCTGATTTCAGTGGAGAAACATGACATAAAAGAGACTCAGCAGATGTTTAAGTTTTAAGAGTCTGATCAAACTGAGGATATTCTGTCTAATACGACCTGAGCTGACCACAGCACTGACTCTCTGCTGCTTCATTTTCCCTCTGACAGTAAAGCAGAGAGAGTCCGTCACACTCCACTGAACACCTTCATTTTTACACTGCAACCCTCTGACCCACACACACACACACACACACACACACACACATTAGATCTATTCTAGGAGCTGTCTAAACGAGCGTTATCCTTAATCTCAAACACCTAACCACTACTTTAAAACTACTATAGTACTACTGCTACTTTTTACTTTACGTTTTTCGTACTGAACAACAAAACACAAAAGCAGTGAAACCACAAAAATACACAAATTGAGCAGAAGAGCTTTAAAAAAAACTGGACAGAATAAAGCAGAAATATCACCAATAAGTTTGGAGAAATCTGAGAAAATCAGCTGCAAAGAATATGAAGCTGCAACTAAGTCATTAGAAACAGCAGTGGGCCTGGACTTGAACCCTGTGGGACACCACATGTAACGACCGCACCTTTGATGATGGATATAAGTGTGGAAGCATTTATATTTAAATACAAATATACACAACATAATATATCAAATACAGTGTTATTTTTACATTTGTATACCTGCTAATTTGTTTGGTGTCAGCTTTATTTCTATAGCACATTTAAAAATGACATTATAGTATTATTTTATTAACAATATTTAAAGTCGCAGCCATAAAATCCTCCTAATATGTCACAGAGACTCAGGAATAATGTTCATATAACAAACTGAACTCACCAACAACAACGGTACAGACAAAATATTTGCATTAAAAAAAATATTTTGCAGACTGCAAAAAATGTTTATGTTTTGAAATCATGTTTTGGCGTCATTTGGCGCCACCTACCGCCGTCTACCAATCATTGCAGTCAGTAGAGTCTCAGCTACCAAGCAACCACGGGTTGCCAGTTTAGTCAAAAAACAAAACCTAACAGACCTTGGTATTTTGAATTTGAATGTAGTAACTGTTTTTGGCCACATTCTTACATATGGCGCCTTTAATAAGTGCATAAAACATGAAGATAAAAGACAGTAAATCATGATGAAAAAGTAAGATATTAAAAACGTTTGAGTGGTAAAGTGTCAGATGTGTCTGGACAGAATGTGATAAAGTCCTGTTCATATTGAGTCTGAAGGTAAACATGAAAACCAGGACTCTTCAGTGCATTTGTGTGGGATTATGTTTTAATGCTGTAAAAGCTGACGTACAGATGTTCATTCTGTTCTGTAGCCGGAGGAGATGAGAGGAAAAGAAGAGAGTTTTTCAGATGTGGAACAGATTGTCAGGATGACTGCGTCGTGTCCTGTGGCTAAAAAAAAACGACCGCCTGCTTCATTTCATTTTGGTCCAAAGCTCACAATTAAGACTCGGGCTGGAAACACCAGGGGGAGCTTTTCATGCTGCCGTGAAACCATCCACGCTGCACTTTTAAATCCGTGCGTTTCATCACGACCTTAAAAGGCCACAGAAGATTAACTTTTAAAGAAAGAACCCCCGCGGAATATAAGTGAATCAATCCGTCAAAGCTTTGTCCGATCAAACAAACCCTTTAAAAGACGCCAAACTGCCGCGACCCAAATCACAATAAGAGCCGAGACGAGAGAAAATCACATCGTGTAGCTACTAATGCTGTGTTTCCATCGTGGTTAGCATGGTTACGTCCTGGCTCAGGCTTGTGTTTCCACTGAGAACAGAACCTTTACTTGGTGGGCGGAGTGTGGGCAGAGTGTGCGATGGCCGCGTAGCATGACGTCTACAACGGACAAGAAAGGAGGACGTCCAGCAGCTCCGTTTGTGGCTGTTAGCGTGAGACTGTGGACGTTAAAGAAACACCTGTCGCAAGCGAGTGGAAATCAGCTGACGATCTTATTCCGCTCTGACTGAAACGTTCCCCATGACGTTAGTGGGAGAATCTCAGCGCTGATCGGTTTTCGTGTGTCACTGTACGAGGCCAGGTGACATTAGAGAGAACACACTATGGCATCAATAAAACCTTTATTTTAACTGACAAAGTTTTAGGTACGATCGTTGGAGGTTACGTTTCTCCCTTAACTGCCGACTAGAAATCTGTGAGTCGGCGTCTGACGCTAATTCACTGAAATATCTTGTTTATTTTACGTGCTTTTATTGCGACATGTCAGCGTTCTCTGCAGCAAAATGAGGGAAAGTTCTTTAAAAAGTTGAATATGTGGTAAATCTGCTGCAGGTTCTGAATTAATGTCATGTCAGACTTGTGAGAAGCACCAGGGGGCAGTAGAAGCATCAGATATTCTCAGGTTCTGTGATGTATTGCTTGTTTGGTAAATGAATTACAACTTCATTGTATGCTTATTATTTCAAATATGTTCATATAAATCTTAACTAAAAGGTTGGATAAGGGACCCAAAAACAATCTCCCGTGATCCGTCTGTGGGTCCCGACCCTGTCTTTGGGAACCGCTGTTTTCCATCTACCTGTGTTTGTGTGAGCGCTGGTTCTGCAGTGGTTACCGTGGGTTACCTTTGTGTAGACTGAACAGAACATCTGTGATCTAATAATATCCCCCGGACTATGAATATTTCATGTGTTTTTACAGCCATTCCTCAAACGTGCTTTGGTGAAGTCGTTTCAGTCGTTTCAGTCGTACGTCTGGACGTCAGCAAATCAGCTCCCATTTCCTGCTCCAATCACGGCCTCATGTTTAATTCACGGCCGATACATACGTTCTAATGTGAATGCGCTGAATTATTCAACCAAAAGATGATGAGAGAAGTTATTGATGTGATTTAATCACAGCGCGGCGTCGAATGCAGAGTAAACTGTTACGTTTACAGCAGTTTCTTCACTTTCTGTTCACTATTTAACATTATGTCGACGCGTTTAAACTCGCTGCTCTTTCAAAGTCCAGATCCACTTTACTTTTGTTTTTTGCACCAAATAAGATAATTCACAGTAACGACTTATATCACACATCTTTAAACCACTCAATACAGTAAATCAATTATAACATTCAACCACTAAATGTTATTTTTCTGTTCAGAAACGCAAGTAAATAACTTCAACATCTTAATCAAAAAATCATAATATGAATTATTTAGCTCCTCAGTTTGGCCCAAAGACAAAGAAAAACAGAATTAGGTTTTTATAAATGTTTAGAATGAGCGAGTGAGAGTCATGTTCTGTGATGACCTGATAACAGTGAGTCAGTCGAGGTCAAGGCTTCCTCATCTGACCTCATGTTCACTCACACACACATGACTAATGCAGCGACGCTCTCAGTGTCAGTGACCACACACACACACATGGAAACGTCTCCATCAACAGAACATCAGTGTCATTTAGCTCTGACCTGGATTTGCCACGACTTTACCTCCTGAAAACAGTGACCTAGTTCTGGAGCTTTTCCACGACACAGTTCTAGCACGACTCAGCCGACACTGAACTGTGACCTCATCAGTCTGCCGGCCTCTGATTGGTCAGAGTGTGTCGTCACTGAAGACCAGGGTCTCTGCAAGTTTCTACAAGTCAAATTTAAAACTTTTTTAAGACCATAATGAACACAATTTAAGACCCATTTCAATTCCATACTGTCAAAAAAGTACAAAAGACATGAAGGAAAATTGGAGCCACAAATCTTTGAAATTCAGCTTAGCTGTGCGCTAATCTCCACTGCTATGCTAAGCTGTAACACACCGCGGCACGCGCACATAGCACACTAGCTAGTGGTGCTCGATAAATTGTCACCGGGGAACACAGGTGACCTACTTTAGTTCCGTGTTATTGCATCCTCAAAAAAAGAAACATTTCAAAGCGAGTCTAAAGTTTATGCATGTTTTAAATAAAAGTAACTTTGAAAGATATTTAAGACCTTTCAAAATTGTATTTACGACCTTTTCAGGAGATTTTAGGAGAATTTAAGACATTTTAAGGCCTGAAATTCAAATTATTGGATTTAAGACTTTTTAAGACATTTTAAGACCCTGCAGATATCCTGGAAGACGTCATGAGCGCAACGTCAAAGTCAACAATGTTCTTTAACTGTAGGTTAAACTCTGTTTACCTTCAGAGTCTGATGGACTGAACCATTCTGTCAACTGATCTGTTTCAGGATTCGCTTTCACCCAAAACAACTGCTTTACAAGTCACTGGTTTCTGTTTGTGTCGCGGAGAAAAAAAAAACCACGTCACCACTTGGTTTCACGCAGCTCTGATATGATGACTCCGCCCACATTGAGGAGGAGCTATGAAGTCACACCAAAGCAATAAAAGTCGAGTCGACCCGAGCTGGAACTGTATCGTAGAAAAGTGTCATAAGAATCGAAACAATTATTCTAAGTCAGAGTTTCCAGATCCTTCAGACGTTTCCCTGCTCAAACCTGATTGACACGGTCGCCTCTGCAGACGCCTGATAACGACCTGTTCATTGGAATCAGGTGTTTCTGAGCAGGAACATCTTTAAAGGACAGTGGATCTGCAGGAGCTGGTTTGTGGAACCCTGTTTTAAAGGGATACTTCACCGATTTGAATGTGGCTTTGTATTGCTAGAATAGCTGTAGTATTTTTTTTTTCCCTCCCTCAGTTTTTCCCTGACTTGTAAAAAAATCTGTTTTCCCTTATCCAAATGTGAGTCAACTGTGAGTCAAATGACGTGTTTTGCATCACAGTAGGGCACATTTTGAAAATGAAAAACTGATTTTTTTACAACTCGTGAAAATCTGAGGGAGGGAAGCACATTTTCTAAAAAATACTACTGCTTTTCTAGCAATACAAAGCCACATTCAAATCGGTGAAGTATCCCTTTAACAAAGTACATATATACTGGAATGTTTGAGCCATATTTATGTTAATAAAATGCATAATTAAGTGATGTTCCTGGACCCAAATGAACAAATGATTGTCAGCTGAGGGGAAAGTCTTTGTGCCTCAGTCTAATGTTGAAGAGAATATTATTACAGTCTTTCACCATAAAGTTTTTAGTTTTTTTTTTAGGAAATCGGCCAAATCATGCGAGTCCTGTTGAGTTAGAAAGAGCCATTAGAACAGAACAGTGATCATTTACTGCTGCTGCTGATAAACGTGGCTGATTTCCAGGCAGCAGAAGAACCAACGAATGGAAAAGTCCTGATAACAACTGATCTGAACCGTTGAATTAGATTTATTGTTCTGCTCTAATGACACAACAGAACGTCCACATCTTCCACATGCTCGTTCCACCTTAAAGTGCTTACACTGTGGCTGTGATGACATCAGTAAAGTCACTTAAAACGTCCACGTTTGAAGCCTCTGAAGGCAGCAGAGGTAAATCTCCTGCGAGGCCGACGCACTCAGCACCTAAAGCTGTTGACTTTGTGAATTGTGGACGTTCACGGAGCCAAGTGTGCACACACACAGGTGAAGTAACCTTCTTCTGGGACAAATGTTTTCCCCTCACTCTGGGACAATAAAGAGGGACATAAAGGAATGGATGATTCCATTAGCAGGTGGCTGCAAAACTGCTGAGTGTCGAGGGAGACGAAGGCTCTGGTCGCGTCATCCGAGGGTCGAGAGTTCAGCAGCAGACGATGTCCAGAACATGGTGTGTTCAGTTCTGCTGTGAGATGCACAATTCAAGGTTGTGAAATCAAAGTTTTGCCTTTGAAACGCCGGGACAGACTCGTGCCAAACAGCCTCGGGTTGTTTAGCTGCTGCTGAATGTGAGAACAACAAGAAAATCCTCTGCAGCGACTGAGAGAAGCAGAAGAGAAAGGTTTTCTCTTTTGACTGGAACGCTGCACATTCAGCCATTGTGGGACGACTGAAGAATAAATGACCTTATCTTCTGTTATCTTGCCTCATTAGGGTGGAGATTACTTATGAAATGGAAGTAAAACACTTGTCTGGACCCAGATTTCTAAATAAAACACAAGACGTGACCATTAGCTCATATTCTTACATGATAAAGCTCTTCTGAGCAGGAGAACATACATTAGTGCCAACAAAAGCACACATTTGAAATTCTGTGGGATACGGTGCAAGGCTAAATGGAGGCTAACATTGTCAGACTTTGTTTATCAGGATAAGACTTAGCAAAAATTCTTGGACACACGTATCAACTAAAGACAAACTAGAGATTTACTGCTATTATCTTCCAAATTGGTGAAGTCGATCTGGACAAGGTTAAGAGTTAAGTTTATCATAGTGTTTTAGGGGAGCAGTTTAGATAACAATAGAAAAGTTTGTGTAGCATTAACCTACTATTATTATTAGCCTATTATTATTATTAGGCTATTTAACAACTCGACCAACATCATTTTTATATGCTACATCTATAAACCAAAGCTAGGCGTATAACCTTAACTATAAAGAAGTGAAAGGCTTTTGTTTTGGATTTGCTGACTCGTGGAGAAATAGCGTACCTCTAGTCTGCTAGCTAGCAAACAGATCCACTCGTGACAACGTAACCGACTGATTAGCGCGAGTCGCGGCTGTTTATGGTTCTGCAGGAGGTTGAGGTTGAGTTGACTTGTGGAGTTGTCGTTGCCTTAGAAAATATAAGTATTGTATTTACAACTTTTGACAGCTAAGATGCTAGGACTAGTAGCTAATGTTGCAAGATGTTTGTGTGTGTGTGGCGCTGTTTAAATTAAACTGTAGTACGACTCAACTGATCAACGGGTTAATGAGGCTAGTGACTCGCGAATTCTCCTCACATGTGCATGGGTGTGTGAGCACCTGTTCAGCTAACTATGCTATGCTAGATTTACACCACCATTACACCATTGTGGGTGTAAATAATTATGATTGACTAAGTTCTCTGCCAATTTAGAGAGTGACTAAAACCTGATTATAATCACTGAGGTTATAAAATATGAAGTAAGAGGTGGAGCATTATAAAGATCAAATGCTCGTGACACATGAACAGTTGGTGCAGTCTGGAAATGGGCCACTTCATTCATGTACACATTGGCTCACACACTACAGTGAACATGAAGACGAGCAGAGTAACATCACTGTCTGTTTAATGGAGTCATTATCATGGTTTTTCTGCTCATAAATCTCAATCACTGCTGATGCTCAGTCTCACAGCGTCATGACAAACAGAGACAGAGAGGTGACGGTGGAACGAACCACAGAGAGGTGACGGTGGAACGAACCACAGAGAGGTGACGGTGGAACGAACCACAGAGAGGTGACGGGGGAACGAACCACAGAGAGGTGACGGTGGAACGAACCACAGAGAGGTGACGGGGGAACGAACCACAGAGAGGTGACGGTGGAACGAACCACAGAGAGGTGACGGGGGAACGAACCACAGAGAGGTGACGGTGGAACGAACCACAGAGAGGTGACGGTGGAACGAACCACAGAGAGGTGACGGGGGAACGAACCACAGAGAGGTGACGGTGGAACGAACCACAGAGAGGTGACGGTGGAACGAACCACAGAGAGGTGACGGTGGAACGAACCACAGAGAGGTGACGGGGGAACGAACCACAGAGAGGTGACGGTGGAACGAACCACAGAGAGGTGACGGTGGAACGAACCACAGAGAGGTGACGGGGGAACGAACCACAGAGAGGTGACGGTGGAACGAACCACAGAGAGGTGACGGTGGAACGAACCACAGAGAGGTGACGGTGGAACGAACCACAGAGAGGTGACGGGGGAACGAACCACAGAGAGGTGACGGTGGAACGAACCACAGAGAGGTGACGGTGGAACGAACCACAGAGAGGTGACGGGGGAACGAACCACAGAGAGGTGACGGTGGAACGAACCACAGAGAGGTGACGGTGATGATGAGACTAATGATGGCAGGAAAGGTAATGATGATGATGATGATGATGATCACATGCTTCACACATTTATAACTGACTGGATTTGATTGGGAAAAGGGGAAGTGAGAATCAAACCCAACACCAAAGTGACATGAGCTAAACTAACAGATCTGGCGTCTCAACAGTGTTTCAATATCATAACACAAGTGTTTTTGGTTTTAGTAAAGGGTGGGAGATCATTTTTTACTGTGTTGCTTAACTTCTTAAATCCTCTTCTCACAAAATAATTGCCCTCCCTCTCAAAGCCAGAGCGTATGCTAGCTTCTTAAATCCAACCAAAAACAGTTGGAGCAACATTATGGCAGAAAAGGCACCAAAGACGTTTTTTTGGGGGAAATTACTGCCAACAAAAATTCTGATGCAGATCCAAGACCAGAGTGAACATCGGTGCTGTGTTTAAACGCTGGTGACAGTTGAAAGCTCAGGAAGAGCTGCAGAGTGATGCCATGGTGGCGCTGTTTCCACTGCACAGAGAGGTTATCTGTACGTGTGATCGTTTGTTGTTTTTAGGTCCAAAAGTTACAGAAGTTACCGCACAGTGATCGTGAATCTGTGTGAAACCAACTGTTCCTTTAGCTTTTAGCCCTCAAGTGTTGAGGGTTATTTTGTCACTTAGAAATGGGACACCCCTTAAATGCAGATATGTCTTCAGACTGTAGGGGGCAGAATAACGCCAAAGCTGCGTCCAGTCTGTCAACTCCAAAAAAGAAGAAGAAGAAGAAGACATTTACGTCAGGATTATTTATTCTGATCCGTTTGTCAGTCAAGTTATTAGGTTGTCAGTTAGTTATAAGATGATACTCATACAAATATTCAGCTGACAGTTACCACACACCACGACTTATTGAAAAGTAAACCACACCGGCCGACTATTGACAAAAGATGGTCAAATAAAAATAAATGTTAGGCAACAATGACGTCAGTAATCCATAATATGGGCCTAAACTAAGATCATTTTTATATCTCTATTAACAAAGAAAATACTTCATTTGTATTGCACTCGTTTTTGCTGCTTTCGACGCCATCTTTGTTATGTGAAAACACGCAATGCATTCTGGGTAACCCTTGCTCCCAAGGGTGGTCTCGGAAAATCTCATTATTGAGGAAGATACAGACCTTAAATTTGACCTCAACTTAATTTGTCTGAGAATCAGGACAGAACTTGAACTAGAGGGAGAACATTTTAGAGATTGAGGATTAAGAAGGAATTAGAATTCAGCCTTTGACTTTAAATCCTGCTCAAAGACTTTTTCAGGATCTCCAAACCTGCCTTTAATTGACTAATGGACAAATTCTCTCTCGGGAAAATCTTTTCCACATTTGAAAATGATCTTAGTTGAATTGAAAAATATCTCTGGGTCGTCTTCAGGGGTCAAAACGTTGTTTTCTCACATTTACTGTCCTGTTTTTTATTCACATTTTATTTTACCATATGTGCAATAATAATAAAAACATCTCTTGAGTGACAGCCTCATGGAATAGATTAGATATAAATGGCTGTTGGTCAGCAGGAAAATCATTGACCCGACTGTCATTGACACGCTCTTCACACACACACACACACACACACAC
>NC_139810.1:255000-320000 GCF_963457635.1 Microchirus variegatus | reverse complement strand
CACTCGAGCCCGAGAGCCGAGCATGAAACATTCAGCCTGGACGTGAATTATGAAACGCTTCCTTCTCTGGGTTTGAAATATTAGCAAAGATGGTTCACAGCGATGGAGTCGTTGAAGAAACACAAGCAATCGACAGCCATGAGTTACTCAGTAATGAGTTTAGCATCAGTCACTTCTTAGCTCCTCCTCAAAGTGGGCGGAGTCGTCAACGTGGGCGGAGTCGTCATAGCAGCGGATTTCTACGCGACACAAAGTTGTGACGTATAAAGCAGCTGAATTTATTTGACCAGTTCACTGATAAAAATAAATAAAGTGAATTCACCTTTTTATAACATTTAATCACTAACACAAATGGAAATGACTAATAATCTGACGTCTTTACCAAGATATAATGACGTGCTTTACGACTTTTTTTAGTTTATTTGTGGATAACAATAATAATTGTATGCTAGCATTAAAAATATCATTTACATACTGGAGTATTAACCATTACAGAAACTTAAAAAAGTGATTTAATAATGGTGTCAATTATTTTTTATATTGTTGACCAATTTAAATTTGGATTGTGTTTCATTTATAAAAAAGATATTTGGTGATCAAGAGCTTTGAAATCCTGTTTGAAATATTCCCAAATATGATATTTGCTCAGAATAATGAAGTCAGAGATGTATGGATGGATGGATATATATATATATATATGTATATATATATATATAGACTTTTAACACACATTCTTGCACTTGCCGCATTCTGAGGACCAGCATTTCCACTTTATAAATCAACACAATTACAAATATCTACCCTATAAATGACATCTATATATCTGGGTGCAGTACCATAACATGTCTGTAGGTGGAACCCGGTTTTGTCCTAAATTGAGGAGTATAGCATGTTTACAACCTGAGGAAGTGATTTCAGTGAAAACAAAGTGAGGACCGGACAAAATGTCCTCATTTTGTAAAAATGACCTCACTTTGTTGGTTAAAAACCCCTCACTGGTCCTCAGTATGGGGCAAGTACAAGAACACACACACACGCACGCACACACACACACTTCTTGATCTTCAAAGTGAATCAGGTGATCCCTGAGCTCCTGGATCGTGTTTCTGTTTTTTCAGTTGTGAGAAAATAGTTGAATAAAAGTGAGAAAGAGACGTGAGACGCATACGATTATCTGCAACAACCAGAACACGAGTAAACAGATGAAAGTGAGCACAGGTGTTTTTAAAGTGTCTCTGTTTGTCTCACAGCATCAATATTCATCAGCCAAATATTATATAAGAATATTCTGATTCTCTGATTTTAAAAAAACAGACCAAAAACTACACAAAAGTGACAGAAAGTTTAAAAAACTCTACTTTATAAGCAAAAAGATTCTGTCGTGTAGGAAATGTTGTACTTTATTTTATTCATACTTTAGAATGTGTCGTACGAACACAGGACTGGTTTTAAAACTGTAAAACTTTCCGGCTTTACTTGTAATACAAGCTAATTCATCTGTAATATAATGTGATATAATATAATCGAACATTCTCACTAAAATCAGGGGCCTGTCAGTCTCTCTCTATATAACTTAATATATATAACTTTTATTTTGAGGCATGTTATAAAAATAAAGATGATTATTTTTAATAATAATCGTATTATAAATTGTGTTGAATTCAGTGTGAACTGAAAAGTTTAAAGTTAATAAGTTAATAAGTGAGAAGAATGAAGTTCAGCACCAGTTGAGCTGAATGGAGTTGACTTGATATTGTTCAGCTGTCTGTACGTACGTGTCTGTACGTACGTGTCTGTACGTCACACACACACAGACACACTGTAATGAAAGCTGTTTCCTGCTGAGGCTGAAGATGATTGAAGGTGACGTTTGACTGTAATCTGTGGATTATGTGACGCTCGTGCACAAACACATTTATTGGTGTAATTACGCCGCGTAATTTCAATCATCTCTTTATGTTGTTGTCGTCTATTGAAACAGACAAGTGACTGGATCTGGTCCAGACACACACACACACACACACACACACACACACACACACACACACACACACACACACACACACACACACACACACACACACACACACACACACACACACACACACACACACACACAGAGCTTTGAAGTGTGTTGTTTTTCCTCCTCATAATCTCATGAGTCCTCACAGAGACTCACTCCATCTTCAGCTCTTCTGAAAACAACTCAGGAGATTTACATGACTTTAGTGTTTATTGTTGTGGTTCTGACCTCATCATGAACTGTGTGTGTGTGTGTGTGTGTGTGTGTGTGTGTGTGTGTGCAGGTAAGACCAAATAACGGTAAAAACACCAACGTAATGAGGACATTTGACCTTGTGAGGACATGTCAGTGGGTCCTCATGACTTTCTGATGTGTAAGGTTTAGTTTTAGGGAACAAACTGTTTCATTGTTTACGTGAACGACTGCAGTACCCACAACAACTCAGCTCCACCACTGTTGTAGTGGACATCTTTGGTACTGCAACCACAATTGACATCATTTCAACGTTCAACGAGTTCACCTCCCACATGTGACGACAACAATCACCCACACAAAGTGTCACAGACGATGAAGAGCAATACGATCAAAACACAAAATATTTTTTTAATTATAAAATTTAAAATTAAGGCAAATCCAAGGTGGGTGATGAGCTAATGTAGCCTGTGCATTTTGGTACTGTTAACGAAGTAAAATAAGGTAAAAAGAGGTGCAGTGCAAAACAGTTATCAGTAACCATATATACTTAGTAAACTAAGTACTATAACTTAGTAATAACAGCTTATTCTGATTAGATTCTGATCAAATAGTTTTCTTGTTTTCCTGGTAAATCAAACAAAAAAAATACAAAAATCTGCAGGTTTGTGTGTGTGTGTGTGTGTGTGTGTGTGTGTGTGTGTGTGTGTGTGTGTGTGTGTGTGTGTGTGTGTGTGTGTGTGCCATAAAATAATAACATTTAATGCACAATATTAGCACAAAAATACCCAGTTTGTTACCCAGAAAATAGTGTTAAATGGAATCAAGAACACTTACATTAGAAGCAACATGGTAACTATATATATATTTGTGTGTATATATATATATATATATGTGTATATATATATACACAACAATATTATACAAACATATTAGATCAGAGGTCTCTGCATATATATACTAGTATAACGACCTCCCCTGTAGACAGAATGCATAATGATTGTTAGCTATTGTCAAACAGTGAGAAATACTTTATACAATAACATAAATAATAATAACAATAATAATAATTGGGTCATATGTTTAACTCTCTTGAAAGTATTACATTGAACACAACATTTCATATACAGTATCTCCTGCTTTAGATATTAATGATCGTATATAAACACAGTGTTTTTTTGCTCTGGTGGGAGAAAACAGACGAGACACATCCGTGGTGTGGTGCTGTAAACTCACTTTGTTGTGTATATTTATGAGTGTGAGTGTGTGTGTGTGTGTGTGTGTGTGTGTGTGTGTGTGTGTGTGTGTGTGTGTGTGCCTTCATTCCCTCATAGTTGCAGTGTATATTATAGTAGTAGAACTTGTTCCAGGGTAAACTTAAATCCAGAGTTACTGCAGAAACACGACTGCAGTGTATTTTTTTTTAACAACACACTGAAGGAAAGTTTGTGCCAACAATTCCTTTTCCTTCATTTCCATCCGTGTCTGTAAAGCAGTCGTGTGTGAGTGTGTTGTGGCAGTTTGGAGGTCGGTCAGTTCACGAGGCAGCACAGACGTAAGTGTCAGTGCAGCTCTGAGACAGCAGTCTTTAAAGTGCTGCAGGATCATGATGTTCCTCAAACCTCCTGATGGTGAATGTAAATATGTCTCTGTGTTTTTGCCTTGCAGCTGCCACACACACACACACACACACACACACACACACACACACACACACACACACACACACACACACACACACACACACACACACACATCGTGCTGCAGATGCTTCTCTGCAGCAACAACGGACGTCTTGTTTCGTTTGTTCATCAGAACTTTAGCTCAGTTCTTTTGTCTTTAAAACCACCTGCAGTGCGTAACTTCTGCTGATGCTGTTGTTCTGCCTCTGCTGAGCGATCGGGTTTTTTAAAGAACGATATTCACTTCAGAAACTTTTTGTGGACTCTTCCCAGTCATGTGGGACTAAACCCACGGGAGCTGCATCATTTGCCCACTTCAAGCTCATGCACACTTAGTACCCACTTAGCATCTAGTTAGCTGGAAATGGCACTAATTGGGTAAACATGGGTGTGACGACCATAGAAACCACAGACAAACCCGTGTTCTCAGCCCAAATAATCCTGATGGTCCCACATGGATGTTCTGTTTGCAGTCGTCTCACTAACTCAATGTTGCCGTTGCTTCATCTGTTTAAACATAAAACAATATGAGCGACGTGAGATCTAAACGCTGCTTTACTAAAGAAACACAGAGAGAAAAGTGTGGAGCTGAGACTTAATCAGCTTTGTTTGTTTCTAAAAGTTATCCAGTAAAATACGGACATATGTCTGATTATCTGATTAAACAAAACTTTACTTTCAATCAACTGGGAATGAAGCATGGATTTATGGATTATGATAAATATGGACGATTGTTTACTCGATAACAAACATTCAAATTAAATCAAAGCAAACCGTGTTAAATCTTGTGTGTTTATTATTATGTCTTAAGTCATTTCATTCATCCTTAACACCAGTGTAGTGTGTATGTTAATGTGTGATATCTAGTGTTGTGGTGATAATGTTTGTAAGTGTTTTTTTAATTTATTTTAAAAAGAGAAACTTTCAGTAGATTTTAAATATTTCAGTCGATTTCTCAGCTTTTTTGAGTTTCTATGTATGAGCAAAGAAATCTGATCATGTTATTGTCGCTCGTCTTCTTATCCAGCAGAAATATGCGGAAATTAAAATTTGACAAAAATAATCCCATGGTGTGTTTCATAGGTTACAGTGTGTTAACACCTGCTGCTGTGAAAAACACCTGTAGTTAGTTTTTATTCCATTATTAAAAAAAAAAAAAAAACTTTACTGAACGACAAGAGGGGAAATTGATTTGCCACCAAACAAGAAATATGTAAAAGATCGAAAAAAACACACATTAGAAAAATGATCCACAGCAGTGGAGGAAAAAACACAAACTAAAACTAAAAAGTAAAAGTACTGGTTAAAAACGTGACGGCTGCTGGGACTAGACACCTTCTAAAGGTTAGGTAGAGGCGGAGTGATGCCTCTACACTGATGTATGTTTTTAATTTGATGTTTTGTTTTTTTAATCTAATTGTGTTGTTATGGCTGAGACTGTGTGTACTGACATCACTAAAGTCAATTGCAATTCTAGAGGGTTTTCTCCACCACCCCCTGCTGACTTTGCTCTTCTCTCTCTCCTGCATTGTGCGCAACTACAAGGGGGCGCTGCATATCCAACACAGAATGGATCATTTCTCTATGTGCAGTTTTATCCACACATCCATATATGACACATAATGATCTTTATGACGAGGATGGAGTACAGTCACCATGAAATTCAGGTGATCCAAGTAGATCGCGCATCCGGTGTGTGTTGCATCCGGGGGCTTTCAATCAGTCAGACTGTCAGGAGATGACAGCATGACGTCAATTATAGGACAAACTAAACGCCTCTACACTGATGCTGATGCCTCTACACTGATGCTGATGCCTCTACACTGATGCTGATGCCTCTACCTCTACACTGATGCTGATGCTTCTACCTCTACACTGATGCCTCTACACTGATGCCTCTACACTGATGCTGATGCCTCTACCTCTACACTGATGCTGATGCCTCTACCTCTACACTGATGCCTCTACACTGATGCCTCTACACTGATGCCGATGCCTCTACACTGATGCCTCACAGCTCTTTTGGCTTTTGAAGACATTATAGAAAGGATGAAGTCTTTTGATCATCATTCTTTTTGTGCATCATTTAAAAGCAGTTCTGTTTCATTCATGTTTTTCATGCCCGTACATGGAGCTTGTTCAGTGACACCGACACGCTCTGGCCTCCGATCAGGAGTTTGTGTTAGATTCCTTCTCATGTTCCCTCGTCCTCGTGTGACTCCAGCGTCGCTGACAAACACATAAAACCAGAGACTCAGTCGTTCACCTGAGGAACCTGGTGAAGACATCAGTCAGGGAATGAACTCCACTTACATTACGAGTCTAAACCTAAGTGTCATCATCTCATAATCCTCAAAATATGATTGACCTCATTTGAATGGACACACTTCTGGGAACTTCTGAAGTTTTAAGCCTTTAATCTTTTCTAAATCCCTTTTGTTTCATTGTTGTATCTTTGTGGGGTTTGCAGTGTTTTATCTCTGACGATGAAGCTCAGAATCAGAGTCTTTGAATGTAAATGTCTTCACTGGTTTGTGACGCCAGGCCTTGGAATATCTCCACTATCTTGTGTCAGCGATATCTTCAGGATAAACGTGTTGCTTTATCTCACCATTAGAGCTTCTTTTGGTTTTAGCTTCTTAAATGTCACGACTGTCATTTCCACAATTTTCTGCAGCTTAAGACCAAACGACTAATTATTTAATCCAGAGCCAGTGACTGTGTCCATGTGGGTTAACATTACTGACAATATGGGCCCCAAGCACGATCATGATCAAGCATTTGTGTTTTTTCTCCCTTGTCGTGTTCGCGTGGTATGTTATAGCACGTCGTATTGTGTAAAAAGCTGCGGCCGTGAACGCATCATTTAAAAACCAGGAAGCTTATCGTCATTAGCGACATATGCAGATCTCAGTGGCTCTATTGTTGTAAATCAGACTGTGACAGCAGGTACAACAAGCTCCTGCTCACGTATTAAAAAACTGTCAGGTTTGAATCGGGTCAGGTTTTAATTACAGTTAATGTGTCGGGTCAGGCTGGATTTTCTGGGCCCGATCTAAGCTCTAATGGGACCTGCATCATTTGCCCATTTAGTACCCAGGTAGCCTGGAACGGGTACTGGACAAACCTACTTGGAACCGATATTGTCAGCCTGATTTGAACCCTTATGGGGTCCACATGGACCTGCTGACTGGGGACAGACAACTGACAGATAATCAATACTTAAAAATCAATACTACAGAGATAATCAGTGATTTTAGCTGGCATGGACTCAGGAGCTGCTGGTACTCTGCTGCCTCGTGTGGTCACTTTGTGTCACTGAGGTCAATCTGAACAAAGGGCTTCGAACACAGAAGTGACAAAATAAGACATTTGAACTCAGTGATGGAGGCAGCAGTGGATCAACACCTCCTGTGTGCTGTGATGTTAAAATCACTGATGTCTCTGTGGACTTTGGTGTGGGAGAGTGAGTGACTTTGGTGTGGCAGAGTCTTCTGTATCTTGGCCTCATACAGGTGTAAACATCACAGTCTCTGAGGCTTCGTTTGTGTGAAAAAGAACTCCATTTGTTCTCAGCTGATGACCTTTTTCAAGTGGCTAAGAACTCCCAACAACAGCAACTGTTAACAGAACATGTCCAACATCCCATAATGTGTTCGTTGAACTTGGTCCCTTCATATTTATTTATTCTCTTCTCCACTATTTGTCTCTTTTTTCTGTCGTAATATGCCCGGGACAAAAGTCACAACTTTTTGTTCCCTTATGTTAATATTTTATGAATTCTTCTGTCATATTTACTCATTTTAAATTCTTTATCTACACGTTGTTACAACTGGACGTTTCATTTCCTGTTTCGTTTTCCATTTTTGCCAGAAATCCAAAGAGGCTGCCTTCAAAATGAGTGGTGTTACGTCCTTTAGAATCTCACATAACCACACTTTATTTAAAAAAAGAACTATTCTTTAAAGGTTGTGTCGTTGTGCTTTAGTCTCAGGAGAGTCTCAGACAGTATTAAGTCCCAGCACTGAGCTGAGTCATGAAGACGGACCCAGGAGGTCGTGGTGAAAGAACCCTGAGTGTGTGAAGCCATGATAACAGTTAAATCTCCAGGGGACGAATGCAATCTCTGTCTCTGTGTGATAGTCCTGTGAAATCCACAGCGACCCTCGAGCTGCAGGTCCAATCAAAAACACGTCCTTCACCTTCAGAGATGACAGAACTTTCTCTTCTGTTAATGCTGCTGCTGGATAAACGCGACCGTACTCGTCGGCACAGTCCAGATATGTTGTGAACAGAACGAGTGTCGAGAGCTTTAATGAACAAACATATTCACAGCAGCAGGTGGAACGTTTACACATAATGAAATATTCACTGCAGCAACAATTCAGACACTGGTCTTGAGTTGTGTATTTGGAATGGTACGTACAGGTGATGTTAGCTCGGGAGAGTTTTCATGTTCCTGCCTGTGCTTGACTTTTCATTCATGGAAAATAGTCTGTATGTATATTTCTGCATTTCCATTAGGAATAGAACCAAAATAACCGGCCCCTACTGTTCCATTTTTTTCTTACCCTTCCCTTGGGTTACCAGGGTAACGGTACAACCCACAACAGTCAGAGGTTTGAGTGACAGAACAACACTAACAGTCTGTTTGACAAACAGTCACAAACAAACTCTTTTGTCTCTGAGCAGCTTTGATGTTCAGTCTCGGGAAATAAATGACTGAGATATTAAACTAGTCCAATAAATGGAAAACATTCAAAACATCCACACGTTGAAATCCGTCACATTAAAGCGTGAACACAGAAGTAAGTGAGGGTTCAAGGAAAGACTGAGTGAACCTTTAAGTCATTACACTCACAAAGGGTGAATATTTATTAGTTTCCTCGCAGAAAAACTTCCTTTAATGGTCGTGATGGACGTCTGGGAAGATATTTACTTTATCAGTGAGTTTCTTTAAAACATTTTTTTTAGTTTGATATGAAACGGAACATTGCCAAGGGATTTCTACATCAAGTCTTGAATATTTAATTTTAGCGAGCCTCTTAGATTGGATATCTAATTAAATCTGCCTCTCGTCCCAGAGGGATCACGCACAATGAATCTGCAATTAATTTGAGACTTAAAGGCAGCGAGGTGATAATCCCAAACTGAGACAGCTTGTGATCAACAGCCATTGTTGTCGGCGTCCATGTAAGAGAGAGTGTGTGAAGGGCAGCGATGCAGCCAGACGCCTCCATCAAACATTCATGTGACTGTCCACATAAATAAAACATCCAGGAATGATCAGCTGCTCAGGTTAGCGGTTAGCGGTTAGCGCCGAGCGTGGCCTCGTGTCCAATGATGTCGACGTCTTCGCGAGAGAGATTTCTTCTTCTCTCAGATACTTGAGCTGCCCGACAGCGAGAAGCAGCCGTCAGATCTCTGCAGGAGAAACAACCTGCGCTGTGATTCTTCACCATAACACGCCTTCATTATGCATGTGATCGACTTTGAATGTGGCTGAAAGTAAGTGAGACGACAACTGCCTGCTGAAGATAGAACATGCTAACAAGAGCATTAACAACAGAGAACAGACGTTAGAGGTCAAAGCAAACTCATTTAGACAAAGTCTGGATGTTTACACGGACAAACATCGAGCGCAGCTGAAGGAGTTTTTAGAATTCCATGTTTATGTTTCAATAAAAGTGAAGAAAAGACCAATAATAAGTGTTTTTAATGAATAAAAACATGAACTCATTTTGAATGAGTGAAGGTCGTGCAGCAGAGGAAAAGAGGAGGAGAATGAGGTCAGTGTTTTATTCTCCTCATTGATCACTCTGCTCTGGTTCTCACATGAATATCGAGCATTAGTAACACTTTGTGAACAAAGAGGCCAAATATTCCTGAATTATGCTCCGAGAGAAACGTTCGCTGTTTCTGTCGTTTACTGTAAAAACAGCACATTTTCATTATTGAGTGAAAACTCGTCTTGTTTATTTATGAATAAATAAATAATTATACATTTCGTTCCTAAATACTGAACTGGATTTATTTTTGTCCCTGAAATATTAAATATAATAAATTATAAAATCAAAAGAATTGTCTGTTGCGTTCAACATTGAAATAATAATAAAAAACATTAAAGGTTCATTATGTAATAAATGATAAAATCCTCCTAATATGTCACAGAGACTCAGGAATAATGTTCATATAACAAACTGAACTCACCAACAACAACAGTACAGACAAAATATTTGCATTAAAAAAAAATATTTTGCAGACTGCAAATCATGTTTATGTTTTGAAATCATGTTTTGGCGTCATGTGGCGCCACCTACCGCCGTCTACCAATCATTGCAGTCAGTAGAGTCTAAGCTGCCGAGCAACCACGGGTTGCCAGTTACGTCAGAAAACAAAACCTAAAAGACCTCGGTATTTTGAATTTGAATGTAGTAACTGTTTTTGGCCACATTCTTACATATGGCACCTTTAAAACATTAATGAAAAAATCATATTGACAAAAATGGAATATGGAACAGTTTTATTTGTCAAAAATAAGATTTTATAATTTCCCCCTTAAATATTAGAAGTAGAATGTGTCAGTGTCAGTTCATACTGATGATATTTGAAGAATTTGAAGAGAAATTGTTTGTTCAGTGAAATTAGAATTTGAGTTTTATCTTAATCTTAATTTTAAATGCATCCTGTTTCATTTTGCCTTAATTATCTACTTTATTAAGGAAAACGAGGGCAGATTCATAAAACCTTTCTGAAACATCGTCATGTTCAACTCAGATTTACAGACTTTACTTCTATTTTTGTACTAGAAACTATTTCTTTTATTTATGCCAAAATCAGAGCTACTTTAGGACTTTTTCTCAGGTGAAAGCGACAGAATCTGGATAAAAACTGCAGGGACTTGTCTCAGAGAAGCTCGTCATGTTCCTTCTCTGCTCGTCTTCATGCTGCAGATTAGACTTCTCTCTAAAAGAAGGACGTTGTGTCCCTGAGAGAAGCAGGATTTACACACAATCCTCCTATTTGCACTCAAACCAGCGACGCTCACACACTCCTGCTGCTGAGATTATCACTGTCATTTCCCAGAGAAAGATGGTGGAATTGAAGGCGACGAGTCAGAATATTGACATCATCACTGTGAGCTCTGTCAAATCCACACAGATTAGAAAAAAAAGAAAGAAAAAACAATATCTTACATCTAAAAATTACTTTAATCATAATCCCGATAATCTGACGGACACTTTAACGCAGAGAATTAACCTTCAAATGAGGCGACTTCTGTATAAAATTGTGAGATTGTGGATTATGTTTTTGCAAAACGGAACCTTTAATGGCTTTAATCCTCCGTAAACTGGCATTTTAAATGTTTTTATCTACTTTTCCACAAGCGTCTGTCAAGAGGAATCACACCCAAATATCAACATGTTGCTTTAACGCTTAAAAATCTGGATTATACCAAAGAAGCTTCTGTTATCATCGCCATAAGTTTGACTTACTTTTAGCAACTTCCTGTCTACAGTTTTTGACAGATCAGTCAGATTTTTTACCCATTTCACCCACTGATCGAAGCCAAATATTCTTACAGTGATTTAAGTTTTCTTGTTTTACAAATCTTCCAATGGGTTAAGGACATTTTTGGATTGGCTAGAAAACTTAAAACTATCTTTTTTAGACTGTAAAGTTACTGAAAAAGAGGGAAAACTACACACAAATGTCCAGATTTTAAGAAAGTTGGACTTTTGTCATGAAAGGAATGTTTGACTTGAAAATGAGTTTCTTTTATGATTGTGAATTTTACATCTGTATTTGACACAAACTTAATATACACACAAAATATTCTTTTAAGGCAAAAAACAAGCACAATTAACCAAAACAGAGCTTTTTGTTCTTTCTTGATTTTCTTGAAGTTCAGATGTGTTCATCTTAGCGACATCTGAACAGATCGAGATGCATTTTGTTTAAGTTTATGTCACATAATAATATCTGGTAAAGTTTTAAAGATTTTAAAGTTTTTTTTAAATCCAAAAATGTTTTAAAATGTCCTTGAATTAACTTTATTTTTGTACTTTCTGCCTCAGTAGCTCTTTAGAGGTTTGGTTTATCTAAAAAAAAGGTTCTCTGTATTTTGCCAATTTTTAATTTCATCCCTTTCTGCTTCTGTTCCTTCAGTAACAAACCTCCACTCTTTAGTTTAGTACAGTAAGTTTTCAAATATAACAATTGTTCTGTTTTTTATTGTTTTATAAATCAGTTTCTGTCCATGGTTACTAATAAATAAATAAGTCTTATGTAATGGTTGTTATTTCTTATGAATATCTCATTCAGAACGGTCATCATGTTGAGAATATAATAGAGAATCATTGTCAGTGAAATGAAAATACATCATTTTCAGTGCAAGATAATAAATAAGTCAAACAAAGGACAGAATGAAGGACTCGTGCTGCTTTGAAGAGAAAATAAATTGTGAAGTAAAACCAGGATCATGACAGAGACGAATCCCTGAAGACTCAGAGAAAACCAGAATCACTTGAGATCATGAATAAGGAATCAGGCCTGAACGTCCAGCACTGATACCCCCCCCCCCCCCCTCGACCCCCCCCACAGAGAGAAACCCAGGTCTGAGCCTGAGGGACGTTCATCTCATTCATCATTAACTGTAGCTTCAGGTGAATGAAGACGAAGAGACGAAGGGAAGGTGAGACACTCAGAGGCGACGAGGACGAGGGAGTTTTCTGTGCTGAGAGTCTGAGAATCAAGGATTAAAAGAGGGATAAAGGGAGAGAAATGACAGCAGGAGGTGAAGAGGGCGAGAGAGGAGACGACTCCTGGAGGAGAAATCTTCTTCTTTTTCCTCCAACACATTAAATAAGTGTTTCTGCTGAACTCAAATAAGGAAGAAGGTTCTTTTCTGCTCCAATGCACCATGAAGACATCGTTTGACGAGTTTGTTGTGGAAGAACTTGTTGGAGTCCTGACGTCAACCACATCCATTTGGGATGAACTGGATCAGAGATTGTGATCCAGACCTGAGATCAGTGTCTGACATCATCAATCATCATCAATGTTCTACAGTATGAACTCAACACTCTGATCCTCCATCAGTGACAGAAGCTGAAGAATCAAAGTCAACGATGTCCTTTAACTGGAGATGAACATCCTGAAAACATGAAGGTTCATCTGCAGATGTTTTTAACAGAAGTCTGTGGATTTAGAGACACGTTCACTGATGTTTACCTTCAGAGTCTGATGGACTGAACCATTCTGTGTTTAACTTCAGAGTCTGATGGACTGAACCATTCTGTCAACTGATCTGTTTCAGGATTCACTTTCACCGCTTTTCATCGCTTTCTCGTATTTAAACCAAACCCTTTTCCTTTGTCACAGACTCAACACTTACTTTTTCAGTTCTCCTCTCCGTCGAGTATTTGTTGACAGTTTCCGGTGTATTTTGGTCGTGCATGTGAGTGTTTCTGTGCTGCTGCTAAACTCATCTTATCTTAGCTTAGCTGTTACAGTGACTCTCACGTTGATTCCGCGTCTGCATTGAAAGGCAAAGTTGAGGATCTTTGTTCCTGTTTGTCTGCCTTGTTTTCTGTGTTTAAAGCGGAACTAGACCTTAAGTTCTCGACTCTGGGGCTGGAAGCTTTTCTGGTGTTCGTTTACTGCTTTGGTGTCGCAGTTTAACAATCTGTGTAGAATCCAGACATTAGCCAACAACTCTGAAAACTGTAACCCTCAAACTATTCGGTCGTCGCCTCCAGAGGATTCTTAAAGTGGACCTAGACCTGAAGTTCCTATTAAGGCTGTTTTTTAGTGTGTATCTGCGTCATTACCTTGTTTATGAAGCCCTGAAGGTTCTAAACAAACAGTTCAGTCACTGCTGAGAACACTGTGTTTTATTGTAATCTCGGGCTCAGAGAGATCTCTGAAAAAACCCGGTCCGGTTACGTAAACAGCGGTTCTCCTGAACAGCAGATCCTCCTGCTCCGGGCACTAGTCCGGGCACATCCGGTTGCGTACATTGAACCGCAGAAGAAGAATAACGTCCGTTGTGGAGGTGTTTCACGAGCGACAGTGTCTTCTGACTCTGGGTCTGACTCTGGGTCAAAGGTCGTCAAAGGGACTGAGGCGGGGAGTCGTGAAGAAGCTATTTTTAAACACTGTTAAAACAATGTTTTGATAATGAGGAGCAGTGCATCCACCGTTCCAGAGGGGGGAGCTGTGCTTCTGAGAGCAGATGTGCTGAATAGTACTGGCCAATCACAAGACTCTGTCTTCTGGGGGTCAGAGTTCACTCTGAAACATCACGGCTGAGGAACAGCGTCAGAAAAGAGGATTTCTATCGGCTCGTTTACAGCAACTAGGAGGTTTTTGAGCATAAAAACAAGTTAATGTTTGTAAATAAACCTCCATAACTAACATATATGTGCATCAGGATCACTCTATGTGAGCTTTAAATAAAGACAGTTACTGGGTTCATCAGTCCTGTTCATTACAGAGTAGAAGTTGTTAGAGCAGTAAAACAGGGACCAACTCCATATTAAAGTCCTGTTAATGTCTTAATGTCCTCACAGTCAGGCGTCCCAATACTTTTGTCCATATCCTGTAGGTTTTTGTGGAATAAAACATGGCCTCTTGCATTTGTTGGTGATTTGCTGAAAACAAACCCTCTAGAATATGAGAGTTAGAGGAAGAAGCATGAAGTCTTTTCTTCACACACTGACACGACCTCAGCATTTGCAGAAGACGATTGGTTTAAGTGTGATTTGCATTATGTCCTGTAATTACTGCCATTACAAGGATGGAACACATGAGTACGTGGAGCAGTTCACACACAGGTCAGCGTTAATGGCGACTCCAGATCAGCAGCAGCAGAGTGGACTCACATTTATGAGAACATGAAACACATCTGATCAGAGATGAAGATCATATACTTCTTAACTACATTCTGCTCCACTAACTTCTCTGTTCTCATTAAAACGTCACCAATGAATCTATGTTTGGTTTTGTCGCTGCTCACAGAACACGACTGCTGTTGGTAAGATGCTAAATATAGTTGTTTTATTATTATTATTTAATGACTTTAAAGGGTCTGTGATGTAACTGTAGACTGAATGAATGAGGCTGAGGACGTTCATGTGTCCGTCTCTGCTTCACTGATGGAACAGTGAACTCTCAGCTGATCTGGACTCAGTCAGGCTTGGCTTTACACCACAACGCTCCCGTTTTTGGGGCTTAAAAATGCGAAAAAATGTCACCACCCTCCAGAGTGTAAATGTTAAAAAGGCTCCATCGTGTTGTTCTCGTCTAAAGGGTTGAAAACACTAAAGTGAGCTCTGAGCTGCTCACACTATCCTCCTGTACACTGACGTCAGATCCATGTTCAGTTACAGACAAACAACAACAAACATGTGGGATTAGAATCCATCAGTCGCACATTCAAGTCGTAGTTTAGCTGCTACTAGAGAGAAGAAGAAGGAAGTTTCAACGCTTCTGCTGTTGTTGTATGGCAGTGCTTCACAGCGCCACCTAGCCGCCTGGCATGCATACTACATCACATTTCACACACTTTAGCGTCACTGTGTGCAGATTTACACCCAAAGACGCTAACGTCTAAACGCGGAATAAAAAGTGGGAACGCAACGACCACTTTAGAGGTTTGTGTTCAGATGGTTGTTGTGTAAACCCTAACCCTCCGTCTCAACACCTCCCCCCTAATATTTCCCCTTGGTTTTGAGCGTCCTCAACCTTAAATTCCCCTCGTTGAGGGAAGTGATATTGAGACACCAATACATGCAAATTAGCGTAGTGAACGTATCGAACGTGCTAACCTACGTCACGTGTTGACAATTCTACCGGTGGAGGGTGCTACTGTTTTCATTCAGGAAAAATGCCGGCCGATCAGCTTTTTGTTTTTTTCCGTCCTCGTGAACGCTAAATCACGAATGTGATTGAAATCTGACAAGTCCAGAGTATTTGTGTCCAAGTGAACGCAGTTACACACATCCACACACTGACAAAACTACACACGTGTAGCAGAGCTAGCTAGCGGCTGTTTGCCGGGTGCTTCGAGAACGTTTGCGTGCTCTCTCGGGGGCGCTCGGCGGGTAGCCGCTCGCTAGCTTGTTAGCTAGTCACTTATTTTCTGACATTAGTGTTCAAAGCTCAACGGTCCTTTAGATGTGTATCAAACAAACATATTCAAACACAATTCGACATTGTAACATAAGCTTATTTGCGAACATATATTACAACGTAAATGTTCCTCGGCAGATGTGGCCGTCATCTTTGTTGAAAAACATCAGCCGGATCGCTGAATCCGCAAAGCATCGTGGGTAATTTCATCTTCCACTTCTTTTCTTCAGATGTAACTTCCACACATTCGTGTCTCTGTTTCTCTGCATGTCTTTCTGTTCGTCACTCGGCATGTTTTCTTTTTCTTTTGTCTCCTGTTTTCCATTAACTATGCACTGACATGGTAAATATTCATATGCAGTACATCTCCATACATGACGTGTACATACATGTAATATTGAGGAGGATGCATAGATGTAAACAGAGCAGATGTGCAGTCGCCAACAGTGAAGATGTTTCTCACACTGTGTAAATTATGAAGAGCTGAGAAAACAGTCGGGGGGAAACGACAGCACAGATGTAGGTGATGTACGTACGTATACATCAGTCTGTTCTGTTAAAGACCAGCTGCAGGTTTGTGTCGTCGAGATGAACCTGAGGCTTTGTTTGAAAGAGTCTGACTTTGAAGCTGTGGAGAGTGAACGTGTCTGTGCTGCTGTGAAGTGATTATTAATCAGTGTTTTAATCACTGATCACACTCTGATCCACCACTGTGATCGTTCTTCACTGTCGTCACTGTGACGTCAGCTGCTTTGAGAGGAACTGATGAAAACTGGAGGAAATCTCGCTCTCATCCATTCATCCATTATCTACACCTCTGATCCTTAGTGAGAGGCTGAGTTCACACCTGGTTCCACAGGTCCTTGAAATCCTTGAACATTTGTGAATTTAAAAAAGACAAAAGAAATATTCAGGGTCCTTGAAAGTCTTTGAAAATCATCCCCTAAACAGACCTGGGTCCTTGAAAGTGCTTGAATGTTGTGCATAAAGAAGTGAAGTTGATATTGAGCTAAATGTCTCCCTCGTTTGTTACGACGCCACCTACTGTTTGACGGCCTGCGTTGCTTGACGTACGTAGACGAGGCCTACGCAGGACAAACGTGGAGACATGGGAGGAGTTATTTTGGTTCTATTCCTGCAGTGGAAATACACCATCAAAGGTCCAGTGTGGAACATTTTCAAGAGTTTATTGGTTGAACTTGAATTGTGTATAATTAGCTAACAATGTTTGTCATAGCTTTAGCCCTAATGTATGTCCTTTATTAAAGTCCACCACCTTCAGCAGAATCATCCAGAACAGAGTCTCAAACTCGTGTCCACTTAATATCATCCAGTCATAATGTTAGTTAGTTATATCTGTATGTCAAGGGAAATGTTTAACGACATTAAAAATCAAGTACAAAGACACAAACAGGTGAAGTGATGCCTGAACCTTCAGACACTATGTTGTAAACCATGTTCAGTCGTTCTGTTCGATCACAGACGCTTCACGACTACAGTGTTAACATGTGATCTCGTCTGTTCTGATCATCACTGCTGTGAGTAATGAGCGCTCACCATCACAGTGACACACACACACACACACAAGTGGATCAGGTGCATTTTGTAATTACTGTGTGACGGGAAGCTAATTCATCAACAAACACACACACACACACACACACGAAAATCCAGGTACACACACACACAACCATCACATAGAATGATCTGATTTAAGTTCTGAGAATTTTGCGTTCTTGTGCAGAACATGTTGATATTTTCAGAGCAGGATCACGGTTCATCAGCAACGTCTTTACAACCAATGGTTTCCTTCCAAGTGACAAGAATCTGCTGCACATTCTAATGCTTGGTGTAATGAATGGAGGCTAAACCGCTGTGAATTACCAGCCTTGGTCTGACAGAGGTGATCAATAACTCCGTATCAGGCCGTTCTGTGAGGCTCTGCTCAGCTTAGCAAAGAGACGGCGTCTGAAGCAGCGAGCGTTAGCGATCATCATCATCATCATCATCATCATCATCATCATCATCATCATCATCACCATCTCGACATCATTCACACGCAATTCTCCTCCTCATCAGCAAACCTTCACAGAGGAAAACTCTTATCTGACTTTCTGAGGGAACAAAAGAGTAAGAAGTAAAACCCTGTGATAAATGAGAGCGTCGTTAACTGTAGACGACAAAAGAGCAGCTGCTCTTAAAGATCCTGTCGTTTGGCTAACGTCCTCTTGTTAGCATTACCCTCCCACAACATTCTCTCCAACGCTAGTTTGGTCTCAGACTGAGACTTTTGGGAAAATAGCTGACTGCATTTGTTTAGGAACAAAATAGAATAAAATAGCACATTCTGAGTTGAACCATTTGTCCAGAACAGGGGTCTGCAACCTTTAGAATGAAAAGATTTTTTGTCCATTCTGCATCCAAATAACATTCATCTGGAGCCGCAAAAACCTATTTGTTCCATAAAATGAAGATAATATCACATGTGAAGTCGATACACAACCTCTAAAGTGTAGAAAAACGACTTATATATATTATTATATATAATAAAACGATTTTGTGTAGTTTATGTCTGAGAAAACCTGCCTGGTTCATGTACACATGACTTTAATGGGCTTCAGGGGAGGTTTTTCAATTGGATGTGACATGTGTGAAAATATAAAAACACTTTTATTTATGCTTTTATCTTGACAAAAAAGTATGAAAAACATGAGAAGTTGTTTTCTTCAAAGCTACAAAGAGTCACATGAGGCTCCAGAGCCACAGGTTGTGGACCCCTGGTGGACGTCATAGGACGTCACAGCTGAAGATGTTCTCCCATCTTAAGCTGTGTCAGCACATTCTGCCTTTGAATACAAGGGAATTAGTCATGGAAAGTCCTTGAAAAGTCAACCATCAAAACAACCGTCCACTCTCAAATTAAAGTGTTCAATTGACCTCATCTCCAAATCTGAATGTTTTTAGACTGTGGAGAAAACACACAAACACCCTGGGAGAACATGTGACCTTTTACTAACTCGTGCTAACCTCGACACCAGCCGTACAAACCAGACTCGCCTCATGAAATACACTGTAAATCAGTTTAAAGCAGAGCTCCCCCTATAGGTTGGGAGTACATTTTCATGACATCATCGTGAAAACATCCATCCATCGTTGACCTCTTTATCCTCACTGTCCACAAACCCTCCCTTACCTTCTCCTCACCGTCTGCATTTCCACGTCTCTCGGTCAGTCGTTCACAGTTCTGTCCTGATGAATCTTGATCTTATAGCTGTTGAAGGTATGTGTGTGTGTTTCTTTTCAGGATCTCCTGATTCTCAGGATTCTGGGTCATGTTATCTGCTAACAGACAGTAGGGGGCGATGGAGACAGACACAGTCAGACGAGCAGAGTTCTCCTGTAAGAACATTTGTCTGCTTTTTCTCACTTTACAAACTTCAACCTCTTTCACTCGTCGACTTCATTGATCACTGTGATCACCGTCTGCTCCTCGTCTTCATCACTGTTGTCTCTCTGCTCAACTCATCCTCCTTTCATCTGTCACTCTTCCTCTTCCTCTTCCTCTTCCAATCCGAAGCGGTGATTTCTTCTCTTCTTTGTCCGACTTCAGCTTCTCTGACACTGAGAGCGAGGGAAACCTCATTTGATGATGTGTAGTGAGGTGGTTTTGAGGTCAAACTGAGAAGATGGAGTCATTCCAAAAGATTATAAATATCAATGCCCTTGATTCGCTTGGATAGATGGAGGAGGAGGAGGAGGAGGAGGAGGAGGAGGAGGAGGAGGAGGAGGAGGTGGAGGAGGAGGAGGAGGAAAGTCCAGCTCCAAAATCCGTCCCTGGTTTCATGTGTAAACAAAAGCTCAGTGAACTTCTTTATATTAGTGATATTTGAATCCTTCGTCCACTGCTACAAAACGAGCGCTTTCATTATTCATCAGCGCTTGAACAGTTAGCGATGACTTTATTACAGATTCACTTCGTTCATTTGTTCTTCAGTGAGCGACGCGCGGCCTGAGCTAATCTAACACATGCTACATAATTGATTACACGTGTTGTATAATTCACAACTTTCTATAAACTTTTTACACATTCAATTTAAACTGATATCATAATTCTGACTTTGAATCACGTTTCCTGTCGTGTCTGAGGAAATTGATGCAAAGGCAAATATATTATGAAAGTAAAAGGCCCTCAGGACACAAACGTAATGCTTACTTCACTCAGTGACATTTATTTAACAGCCACCAGGGGGCGACTCCCAAAAACAACTCTATTTGGATGGAAGTCGATGAGCTTTTACTTTTCACTTGACATAAAACAACATTTTCCTAAAGAGCAAATTGTCTCAATCATAGTTTCAGCTCATGTCACTTTTATTAATTATATCAATTATTCCCATTTAGAGGAAAATACACAACACAAATGAGAAATCATGATTCTGGAGGCTTTAAAATGGAAGTTTAGATTCTCTAGAGTTTGACAGATTTATCCAAACTAATCTTTAGCTTCATTTTAGGTTGAGAATGTTCCTGATGACTTTAAAGGGACAGTTTACAGTTCTCACTGAAAACACAGAGAAGATTACGTTTGTCACTTTATCTCAGTCTTTTCTGATCAGACATGGAAGTCTGTTAAACCACTCACTCTCCCTGCACCAAAGTCCAGGGAGAAAATCAGTGATTTTTAGTCGTTGTGGATCCACTGCTGCCTCCATCACTGAGTTCAAATGTCTTCTTTTTTCTCTTCAATGTTTGATGGACCTCAGTGACTCAAAGGGACCACACGAGGCAGCAGAGGTGGTTTACAAACGTCTGTCTAACAGTGAGATGAAGACGTGAACGTGTTCTTAAGATATCATAGATTTGATCAGTCTTTCTTTGTGTCCTTCACAGGTTGTCTGTCCTTTTGTCCTTTTGTCCTTTTGTCCTTTTGTCCTCAAACAACCACACTGATATAATTGTCCTTGTGCTGAGTTGATAAAACAACATGAGGTCCTGAGCAGATGAGTGTGTTGGTAATGAGACGTAATCTCATTTATTTTGTGATATATTTACCCACAGCGTGGTTGGGTTTGCTGAGCTGTCGCAGTGATTCTGCTGAATAGACTCATTCCTGTCTATAAATAAAGGAGCGTGATGCGTTCAGGAGCCTCCACTAAAGCCTCATTACCATAAATAAGAGCAGCAACAAAGATACTCAACTTTGCTCGTGAGCTTTCTCAGATCTCTGCCGTTTGCTGAGTCAGCGCTTTGCCACGTTAGCGGCGCGATGGAGCGACGTGGAGGACGATGGTGGAAAGATTCAGTGAGAGGAATTTTAATATTTTAAAGGTGTAGGTCGGGATATGAATGTGGGAGTTTCACTGCTGCTTTTCTCTCTTCTGTCTGAGGCAGCAGTTATCTTATATTAGTGTGACTGACTTCAGATTCTGTAGTTTTAGTTTCATTTGTTTACTCCTTCATGTTGTCAGGACAACAGACAGAATATATCTGAACCTTTGAATTAACCTTTGGTGGGTCTGACTTTTCCAGGACCAGTTCAAGGACCAATTCCCTCAAATTCAAGGACAGAATGTGCTGACTCAGCTTAAGACAGGAGGACAACTTGATGGCGTCCACTTTTATCGTCCTCAGGGTCAAAGTCAGTCTTTGTCTTTTGTCTTTGGTGAATTTTCATTTCCCAGACATCACGTGGTCATTTTCTCTCTCTTTCTTAACTTTACTCGCTCATTGTTCTGGAATCTCACGTCCTAGTGATGATGTCTCCACGTTTGTCTCTCTTTTGTCCCTGACTTTTTTGCGTCCACCGTCTTCACATCTTGTAAAATCAGCGTCTACAACACAAACAGCTGTTGTGTGATGACATCAGCTCCTCGTTCTATAGATAGTTATTTTTCTGACTCTGCATTTTCAAATCTTTAGAACCATTTTACTCGTCTCCCAAACCAAACGATCCCTTCGTGATAATAACACGTCGGACGATGAAGTTGACGTCGCGTGAAAACCTTGTTGACTTCTGTAAAATATGACACGTCATGGACGACAGATTTACAACCTAAAAGACAAGAAATATAATAATATATACATTTTTTTCACAGTATGCATGAACTGAGTCAAATGAAATGCAGCTAAGTCAAAATAAGTGGATTATATTCTGGATTAAGTGTTGAAATGTGTAACAGCATAAGTGCAGCAGTGGAGAATTATCACAGTGGTCATTTCAACAGTAATCATGATTTCCTCAGAGTCTGATGACATGATAATCACAGGTTATAAGAAACGATCATTTCCTTTTCACATCATTAACTCACGAGCTTGAAAACATGTTTATTGACTTTGCTCCTGTAAACTTTTATGACACATGGTTCACTCCCGTCTACCTTGGGCAGCTACTTTGCATGTTTTGCTGTGGTAATTATCTACAGTGTGATTGATGCATTTTCTTCATCAAGCACCTCTTTATTGCGGATAATGAAAATGAATCAGATGAGAGCAGAGGGGATGAGCTGGAGCTCTGGTTGGACCAGAGGCAGTTTACTCTCTTCTCTTAATTAGACCTCCTCCAAATCCCCGATGCTCCCGTCGGCAGAGTTTGACACGACCTGCTCTAATTGCGATCATGCACAGATGTGATAATGTGTGTTTGCTGTAGGATACGGGGATTAGGATGTTCTCCACGCACAGATCTGAACCTGGGGGAGGCGACGCAGTGGGAACGGCAGGAAAATGTAGGAGGAAGTTGCTTCAGAGAATGAAGTGAGCGCAGGTAGTTAAGTGATGCAGCGTCGATGGAATATTGAAGCAGGTTTCCCTGGTGATTCTGACCGACTGTTTCGATCGCCTTGAACTCTGAATTCACAAACAGAACTCCTGAATAACACATTAGTGAAAACCCGCGGCCGACCGTCCTTCAATCTCCCGTCTGCTCTGGAATCTGAGATCCAACCTCTGATCGACGACTGATTCTCACGTCTGAGGGTTTAAAGACGGCAGCAGTGAAAGGGTTATGGACTTCATTCACACATCCTCTCCTCCTCAGGCCTGACTCTGACAGAGCGATGTAGGCTGCTACAAATAGAATCATTCCCCACTGAACCACACTGACCTGGACACACCTGAGAAAAGCCTCAGCCAATCAGCAGACAGGACACATGTCACACAGATGGCCAGACACAAGAAGAAATAGGTCACATGCAACAAAGTCCTGATGTTAGTCCCACTGCTTTATATGTGTTTGTCCTCAATGGGAAACAAGTTTTATTAGATCCACTTCAGATCAGTGACATAAACACAGATAAACAAACTGTTTGTCATGTGACCTTCAAACATCCATCTCAAATCCTTCAGTCGCAGCTGAATGGTTGTATTTTAACAAAGGAGGTCAAACAACAGTTAATGTGCAACATCACAAAATAACCAAACATCCAATGACAACGATGACAAACAAAGACAGAAGAAATGAACTGAAGAGATTATGAGCACATGAGTGTGAACATATGAAAACATGACTGAAACACTTCAGATCGTCAGAGTGAAAAAGACAAACATGGAACAAATCTACTTTATACTAACTTTGCTTTCTTCATACTTATCTATATTCCCAGAGAACGACCTACCGACCGACCGACCGACCGACATACTGACTGACCGACCAACCGACCGACTTACCGACCAACCGACCAACTGACAGACCAACCAACCGACCGACCGACCGACTGACTGACCAACCGACCAACTGACTGACCAACGGACCGACCGACCGACCAACTGACAGACCAACCGACCGACCGACTGACCAACCGACCAACTGACAGACCAACCGACCGACCGACTGACCGACCGACCGACTGACTGACCGACCAACTGACTGACTGACCGACCAACCGACCGACTGACCGACCAACTGACCGACCGACCGACCGACTGACTGACCAACTGACCGACCAACTGACTGACCAACTGACCGACCAACCGACCGACTGACTGACCGACCAACCGACCGACCGACTGACTGACCGACCAACTGACTGACCAACTGACCGACAAACCGACCAACCGACTAACCGACTGACTGACCGACCAACCGACCAACTGACCGACCGACCAACCAACCGATCGACTGACCGACCAACTGACTGACCAACCAACTGACCGACTGACCGACCAACTGACTGACCGACCAACTGACCAACTGACCGACCAACCAACCGACCGACTGACTGACTAACCGATCGACCGACCGACTGACTGACTGACCAACCGACCGACCAACTGACTGACCGACCAACCGATCGACTGACCGACCTATGACTAAGTGAAGCTTTCACCTGTTGTAACTACAGTCAATTCCTTCGCGCTCGTCTCTGACTGATGATCCTGACGCTGACGTCGTCTTCTTCATTTAGACGTGAATGTGACTCAGAAATGTTCCAGTAAAACAGCAGAACCCTCTGTGTTCTCTCACTCCAGTTCCACTGTAATGTATTCATTGGTCCATGTTTCACCCACAGCAGAATTATCTTCCACTGTATTAGCTACGTATAGAAAATAATGAGTCATGCATATGCATAAAGGCCGTCTCACGCAGCACAATTTGAGAATTTAAATTAAATTGTGTTGTGCATACAAAATCCCACGTTAGGACAAACACATGAATGCACACACACACACATGAATAATTCATGTGTGCTCTGCTGTACATAACACACAACTGTAGAAGTGGCCACACTTGCAAACACCAATATATTCATGCCATCATTACAGCACTCATATGTTACATACACACACACAGGAAACAGATGTCATTTAGTCCAGTGTTGCCATGGTTACCGCACCAGCATCAGCCCCTTTCTCCATCACCTAAAAGTGATGGGTGTGATTAGAGCGTCTGAGCATCACAGGAGTCTGTCTGTTATCACTAACAGTCATCAGTGTGTGATGTGTGTGTGTGTCCTCTGCATGAGGACATGAGGACATAAGGACATGAGGACATGAGGACATGAGGACATGAGGACGCCCTGAGTCTCACTCCTCGTCAAAGTCACTCCTCACGTCTCTGGACTTAGTGATCGGCTTCATCGCCCGAGGCAGAAACTGATGATTGTCCACCAGAGAAGTCGTTTTCTACTTTTGTCTCAGTGCAGAGTTTTCATTTTAAAGGGATCGTCACAGAGACACAGAGGCTCAGTCCTGCTAATAAAAGACATGTATTTATGTTTTTATTAAAGCTCAATCAGATCAAAATCTCTTTTCCAAGGTGACAAACAATACATTTATGTAACAGTAAGTTAAAGTTTGACATTTCATTCAATTAAAAACCTGTTGATTTGTGACTTCTATCATGAGTTTTAAAACCTTTTTAGTTTTTGCAGACGAGACTGAACTGACTGTAAAAACTCAAAGGCCTGACGAACAAATGACGAAACACAATGAATAATGGTATCATCTGCATAACAATGATAAAAGTATCTCGGAATGACTTGAAATTTACCATCATAATAGTCTTTATCACCCTGAAGAAGGATCAGTTGAAAATATTTGCTAATCTCTTAAGGAATAATTTAAATGATTTTTTGAAATTCAGGAATCTATGCGTTTGCCCTGATGCACTTTGACAGTGAGCTGAGTTTAATCTCAAAAACAAAAAGTATCTCGGAATTACTTGAAATTTTACACAGTAATAGTCAGCGTCACCCCAAACAAGGAACTGTTGAAAATATTTGCAAACCTCTAAAGGAATAATTTTAATGATTTTTTGAATATCAGGAAATGATCCATTTGTCCTGATGCACTTTGACAGTGAGCTGACTTTCTTCTCAAAAACAAAAATTATCTCGGAACGACTTGAAATTTACCATCATAATAGTCGGCATATGTTCGTAATACTGTTAATATATGTAATATATGTAAGTCCAAACTTGATGAGACTGTTGGACGACTCTGGGTCTGAGGAGCAGATATAAAATATACATCAAATCTAAGGAGGAAAACAAGAGCGTTCTTATCTGTCCTTCATCGTCCACTTCATCTAGAACTCAACTCTGCTTTTCCCTGTTTTTGAGGAGATAAGACACAGAGTTCCTGACATGTTGAATAATGTCCTGTCGATTGTGAAGAGAGATAGAAAAGTCATATTCATTTGGTCGTCGTCAGAATCACAAGACAAACTAAAGGCTATTTTCACTCAGAAAAATACGTCTGAATGAATTATTGTTTGACAGTTTGAGACCAGATTATCTCTACAAAATATATTATATCGTGATTAAAGAATTTTGATGTTTTTCTTCCATCTAATAAAATAATTAACGAAAACATTGATTAAAACATTTACGTTTTATTTTATAGATTAAAATGACAAACTGATTTATAAACGTGAAATATGGAACTAAACCTTTACGATGGGAAAAATAAAGCATTTATCAAGTGTAAGGAATAACTATGAATTATTGAATTATTGAATGAATCATAGTAAACTAAACCTAATAAAAAAGATGACGTTTCATAACGTATTCTTAGCTCATGATTTTCTGTTGATTGTTTCTCTTCAGTATTTTTCTGGAACGATGAGAGTTGAGTTTTTCTCTCCCTTGACGACTTTGTTAATAAAAAGCCATGAGGCAGCAGACGTTGCTGATTACTGCTCCTTTATTAACCTGCAGTGATTGTTTCTCATCGCTGCAGCTTCAGATGCTCAGTAATCAGAGAAGATTCCAAACTTCTCACTCTAATGAAAAAGAACACAAACGCCCTTGAAAAGGAGATTAGAATAAGAACAAGTCTGAGAGTTTCTCAGATGTTTTTATTGTATATTAAGTTTTTTTGGTCATGTTTTATCACTAACACGTTATATCCTCCTTAAAGGAGGCTCCTGTGGATTTGTGTCAGTGTCGCCCCCTGTGGTGATTCTGAGCTGCAGTTCATTAGTTCAACAATAACAGAAAGCTTCGTGCACCTTCTGCCTCAGGTGAGTTTAATACAGTCAGGACTGAGGTCATGGTCCTTCTCCTCTCAGCTGCAGAGAAGATGATCTGCTGTTCTTCAATCATCCTGAGCTCCAGCTGCAGTCGTGCAGAAATTCAAAGAGTTTCTCTGGTTCTTAAACAAACTTTTACAAACTTTGACAATTATCATATCCGATTTCTCAAAGTTAAACTAGTTTCCTGGTGTCCTCATGAACATGTCTGTGACCACAGCAGTTCAATCACCTGCCACATCAGAACTCTCTGTTCAGTAGAATCTCTTTAGGTCCACCTTAAAGATCCACCTTAAAAAAAAGTTAAATCGTAAAAAAAGGAGGTTTACATTTCATTTTCAAATAAATCAAGGTTCAAAGACCTGAGCTCATACAGAAACACTCACGTATGATTCTGGCATTGAAAAAAACACAAAGAGATTTTCCATCATGTATTTGAAATAATATTCCGTTTCCGAGTCCTTTAAAAACACCAGGGAATCTAAAATACAGGAAAGAGACGTGGAAAACAGCTTCTACTGTGTTTGGAGGAAAGAAAAGAACGTTTTCACTGTTTTATTTCACTGTTATTTATTACACTTTTCCAACAGTGAAATGAACTTTGTGTTGCTTTGTGATCTCGCTCACTCTCCCACACCAAAGTCCATGGAGAAAATCATGTTGATCCTCTGCTGCCTCCATCACTAACTTCAAATGTGGTGTCTTTGTATCTTGGGTCTTTGAAATCCATCGGTCAGTGACACAGACTCGCCACACGAGGCAGCAGAGGACCAGCAGCTCCTGTGTCCTTGTCAGATAAAATCGCTGATTTTCTCTGTGGACTTTTGTGCGGGAGAGTGAGTGGTTTACAAAGAGACACAGATGTAGGAAAAGTCTTTTAAAGGTGAGATAAAGACGTGACGTAACGTTTGTCCTCTCCAGACTCTGAGCTCCTCACACATGAACCATGTGAAGGTAAATCCGTCCTGATCATGATCATGAACTTCTTCACGTCATCAGATTCATTAATATGTGTTTGAGTTACTGTGAATGTTCAGCTGACTGAAAACAGAGCTTCATGGTTCCTTCCTGCACTTGTACGAAGTCTTCAGTCCAGGACTGGATTAAGAAAAGATGTAGTTTGTTGTTATTTGGGACACGAGTTTGTCCTCGTCGTCGTTGTGTGAAGACCGACTCATCCTTCATGACTCAGTTTTGTCTTGACTTATATTTGTTTTCGACGACTCTGATTAAAGACTCATTGTCTCAAATGTGAGGTTTAGTGACTCAACTCTAGCCTGAATATTGTTAGTTTTATGTAGAATTAAATTTGGGTTTACCTCAGCCTAACCTGACTGTGTCATGAATTGAAAGAATCAAATTTGAGGTTTTCAGTTTCCCAGCGTTGTCGAGACTCAACTTTCCCACTTTCTCCCACTTTTTTGACTTTAACAAACCCAACTTTGTCTTGACTTTGGTGGTTTTAGTGAATCAGCGACGATGCTGCTCCTCTGGTCTCAGATCAGTTTGGCGTCAAACAGCGTGACATTCTCTGGGTTTGGATCGTTGTGCAGGATCTGCCGTCTTCATCTCTGACTCTGGACTGAATCCAGAATCACATTATAACCGTGAAGCTCAGCCTCCACCTCACTGACGCTGCCAAGACAGAGTTTAAACTGAGCCAGAGCCAGAATCCTCACAGGAAGAGTTCAACGTCCTGACGGGGATTAAACAAACTAATAATGCAGCGTCTGGGTCATTTATCACCAGTTAGCAAACAAACACATGCAAATGTCTCTGTGTGTGTGTGTGTGTGTGTGTGTGTGTGTGTGTGTGTGTGTGTGTGTGTGTGTGTGTGTGTGTGTGTGTGTGTGTGTTTGTTCTTGTATTTAAAGTCATTTCAAAAGCTTTTTTCTGTTGTTTGTGGACACAAAATGTTTAGAAAATAACACTTTTCTGACGCATCGTTAGCTTCTGTGTTTCATCGTCTTATTCTTTCTTTACTTTCTTCAGTACTTTACTGCAGTATTATATGAGCAGTGTACTCTAAAGCGATGTCATTTCCCTTTTCTATTTGACTTTAGAGGAAAGTTTGAATTGAAGTGTGTACTAATTTCGCTCTTTTGACACGTTGTCAAAGACTTGTACTTTTTCTCAGGTAGACAGTAGCTGCACGCTAAGCTAATGCTAAGCTAACTGAAAGCCTGAGCTCCAGAGAATCTTGATATCAGCGTCTTTTCACATAATTACAGCGAGCAGGTGACCATGAAATTCAACTCACCTACTGACATTATTCATTACTGACATTTGAATTATTGGAATTGCTCACAAGGTAAAAAAAAAAAAAAAAGAAGAAATTGCTGTGTGTGTGTGTGTGTGTGTGTGTGTGTGTGTGTGTGTGTGTGTGTGTGTGTGTGTGTGTGTGTGTGTGTGTCTGTATATAAATGAAGTTTGTCACATGGACACTGGGCTTTTCAGATGATCCGTTCAGTCTGAGATAAACAAGCACAAACCGAGCTGCTATATCTCCTCCTTTGTTGTCTGTTGTTGTGTTGGATGTCGTTGTTTGTCGCTGACCAAGGTCCTGTAAACACAAGCCTGACTCAGAACTCCCTCCAAAATGTGTACGATCGGCTTTAAAATCCCAGTTTTCACTGATGCACACAAGTTTTCCTGTAAAGCAGAAAAGTCATTTGATGAAAATCGGGGGGAAAGTCGCTTGAGCTGTTTCCATACTCCTGAAAAGCAGCAGGGGGCAGTACAGGGATGAGACTTTCCAACATGGCGTAGTAAACACAGCAGAGTTCTGCTGCTCCTGCTTCTCATCATCTCACTCTGACATTTGCTCTGAGAGATTTTCCATTTGCAGCTTCTTCTGTTGTGTTTTACTGTCGATGTGAAGACGAAGACGAAGAACAGAGTCTGAGGAAGAATGTGAAGAACGTTGAGCTGCAGCTTCAGAACATTATTATTTAAACCTCTTTATTTATCGATTTCTGTCCCAGTGAATGAAGACTGAGCTGATGTTTACATTATTTATGATATCTTTGTTTTACTGTGGTGGATTTCTGTTAGTGGGAATCACAAGAACTTCTCTGGAAAACCAAGTCCAAACATGAACCACAGTAGAACCAAGTCCAACCATGAACCGCATTAGAACCAAGTCCAAACATGAACCACAGTAGAACCAAGTCCAACCATGAACCGCAGTAGAACCAAGACCAACCATGAACCGCAGTAGAACCAAGTCCAACTACGAACCGCATTAGAACCAAGACCAACCATGAACCACAGTAGAACCAAGTCCAATCATGAACCACAGTAGAACCAAGTCCAACCATGAACCGCAGTAGAACCAAGACCAACCATGAACCGCATTAGAACCAAGACCAACCATGAACCACAGTAGAACCAAGTCCAAACATGAACCGCAGTTGAACCAAGACCAACCATGAACCGCAGTAGAACCAAGTCCAACTACGAACCGCATTAGAACCAAGTCCAACCAGAACCGCAGTAGAACCAAGACCCAACCATGAACCGCAGTAGAACCAAGTCCAAAGATGAACCGCAGTAGAACCAAGTCCAACCATGAACCACAGTAGAACCAAGTCCAACCATGAACCACAGTAGAACCGAGACCCAAACTGGTTCCCTTGTGGCTCAGAGGTGAACTGCAGGTATAAAACATTTATCTGACATTCAAAGACAAAAATAATCCGTGCATCTTGAGTCCAAATAAAAGCAGAATTGACTGATTTTTTAAAAATAAATTCTCATATGAATCTGTGTGGTCGCCCCCTGATGGCCATTCAAGAGAATTGATCCATGTTTTATTGAAAGCGTCTACATAATTAATGTTATCGTGGATGTTTTGTTGCTTCACTTTATCTTTGAATATTGAGTCATGAGGTCATTTAGTGAAGTGAGAGTGAGCTTTAAAGACTTTATTATTATTAAAGAGTTTAAGATCGTTTGTGTTAATCACACGTGATGATGACGTCTTTGTTTCCATCACATTTTAAAGTTTCACTCTGAAGCATCAGCAGGAGCGAGACTGTGTTTAAAGATATGAAATATGTTTGTTAAGGTTCATGTTCTGATGATTGTGATGTTATCACCACTGTAGCAAACCTCTGAAAGTCTTTGTTTTGATAGGCAACAATATATATATGTATATATATATATATACATATATATATATATCTCCTGTAAAGGAGCTAAAATGAATGTGAAATTGTGTTTATTTGTTATTGTTAGTGTGATTATTTTCTCACTGATCCTGTTTGTGTTACATTTACATTATTCATTGATTTCACACTGAGTGAATTCCCTTATTACTGCGGCAAAAACACACAGAAAACAAAAGGTCAGGAAAATTAAGAAATAAAGTAAAATAAAATGCTGCAAAATAAAAATAGAAATGACAAAAAACACGGAAAGAATCAGCAATAAAATAGGATCAAATATAAACTGGAATAGGAGGAGCTACAACATAAGATAACAAATAAAATGAGGTTGTAATATTTAAGGATGTTTATCATCTGTCACTCATAGATACAGTGATGTAGAGTAAACTGATAAAGAATATATTATATATATAATATAATATATATATTTCATATACAGTATAATAGACGTAGAATGATTTTCAAACACATTAACAGAATGTTTTTCAGACTCATGTCACAGATGATGTTGATATTAATCATGTGAACGATAATTCAGCTAAAACACACTGAATTCTGCAAAAAGAAACTATTCATTCAGTCGAGATATCGTTAGATATCAGTTAGATATCAGTGAGATATCAGTGAGATATCAACGATATATCATTGATATATCAATTAGATATTCGTTAGATATCAGTGATATATCAGTTAGTTATCGCCTTGATATTGGATATATATCAGTGAGATATTGTGATGTATATATATATGATTGTCCTGCAGTATATTGACTATGACAGAATCATTGTGATATTATTGATATTGGTGTCATTTTGTTTTATTTTGACTTTTACCATGACAATAAAGAGAGAGAGAAAGAGAGAGAGAGTGTGTGTGTGTGTGGGAGAGAGAGAGTGAGCGAGAGAGAGAGAGAGAGAGAGAGAGAGAGAGAGAGAGAGAGAGAGAGAGAGAGAGAGAGAGAGAGAGAGAGAGCAGCTCCTCCTCTTCCTCCTCCTTCCTCTCGTCTCCACTCATTTCTAACACGCTGAGGACAGAGGACACACTCACTCACACACTCTCTCACACACACTCACACTGACAAACACACACACACATAAACACACACACACGCGCGCGCGCTCCGTCCCTCCTCATCATGGAAACTGTGTTCCGGTTCTCTGCGTCGTTTCTCCGGTACTTTTCCGTCTGTGCTGCTGATCCACTGCTGCTGCTGCTGCTGCTGCTGCTGAGAAGAACTTCTGTCTTCAGCTCAATGTGAAGCCTCTTCATCCTCTTTCTTCATCATCCTCCTCTTCCTCTGTTACAAAGAAGCAAACCTGCGTAACAAACTGCTGCTGATGCGCGAGCGGGTTGTTTTTTTTATTCCCATGTATTTTTTTGGATGGATCGTTTCTAATCGGTGAGTCTGAAACATGAGAAATAATCTCTTCATCCACCTGTTCGTCATCGTGATTGTAATCGGATTACATGGAAGTCAAAGAAGATGCAGCTGCATGATCACACTCAACAGGTTCATGTGGAAATGTTTTATTTTGAAAAGCTGAGAAAGAATGACTTTTATTCTGTTATTTATTATTATAATAATAATAATAATAATAATAATAATAATAATGATGCAGGACATTAAAGCTCACTCTGTCAGATATAAACACACTTTACTGGACTCTCCTGTTTCTGTCTGTTTTGGTGGTTGCGTCAGTTCCTGTCCAGGTTCTGGACCAGGTTCTGGTCCACTTTGTCTGCAGGTGTTGACGTACATTCATGATGTGCTCTAACGTCTGGGACTATAGTCGGGGTTCTCAAACAGGGGTTCAGGGGACCCTGCAGAGTCCAAGGCCTGATCCACATGGGAACAGAACTTTCCCGCCTACGACGATGTTTTTGTCTTCAAAACTTTATTTTGATCTTTTCATAAAATGTCTTTATAAATACGCTGATAAATCTGTCTGGCCTGTATGTGGCGCTGTAACCACAGAACTACACCAGAACCAGAGAAGAAGACGTGGACCGTGATCATAAACACACAGAATGACCAAACTGTCCATGAACACTAGAACCATGACTCTCAAATACTGCTTTCACACAGACAAGGTTCTGGTTCTGGTTCTGGAGCCTCAGAACCTTGGTTCTTTCTGGTCGAACCAGCCCACGTTCACACCGGCAACCAAAGTGTGAGGACGCTAAGGAAACGCAACACCGGCAAAATACTAAGACACGCCCACCGATGATGTCACAGTTCGCGAGGAAGAACCGTTATTTTAAGTCCTGTCTGTGTCAAAGAGTTAAAGCTGTGATACGTGAGCTTCACTCTGGCGTGAAATCAGAAATACTGTTTCACCACCAGAGGAAGAGGAGGAAGAGGAGGAAGAGGAGAGGATAAATCTTCCTCATGTGACTTTGCTCTAATGTATTTTAACATAGGTGATGATGATGATGATGATGAAGAGCGAGGTCAGTCATGACCTCACGGTTTCTCTGCTGCTGTTTTTCCTCTGATGATAAAAGTCGTCCTCCTGAGTCTGAGCCACAAGTTTCTGGATCAAGATTCAAAATAAACTGCTCTTCCTCGATGACTTCACACCAATGCTAATTAGCCTGTTAGCTCCACACCTCTTTGTGTCTCAGTGCAGCGGTGTTTGAATCCTCTGCTGCACACAGGAAGTGATGAATACACTGTCACGACTGAAGGATGCAAGAGCAGCTGCTACAGCTTTAGTGAAGGGAAACTAATATTCTGAGTGAAAACACCAGGAAGTTTCTTCTTCTTCTTCTTCTGTCTCTCTACGTCTTCATCTTTCAAATTTCCCAAACTCCTTTTCTGCTGTTTTCTCTTCACTGATCTCACTGTGTTGCCTTCATTCATCATAACAGCGTCGTCCTCACTCTCTCTCTCTCTCTCTCTCTCTCTCTCTCTCTCTCTCTCTCTCCTCTCTTTAGATGGTGAATGAGCTGAAGTCAAGCTGGTTCTGAAGGTTCTGGACTTGTTCTCCCCTGCGCCCCAAGCCGGACACAACATGGCGGCGGGAGTAGCGGCGTGGCTTCCCTTCGCCCGGGCGGCTGCGATCGGCTGGATGCCTGTGGCCAACCTGCCGATGCCTGTGGCGCCTGCTGAGAAGAGCAAGCGTCAGGACGAGCTCATCATCCTCAACGTGAGCGGACGTCGCTTCCAGACGTGGAGGAACACGCTGGACCGTTACCCGGACACTCTGCTGGGCAGCTCGGAGAAGGAGTTCTTCTACAACGAGGAGAACAAAGAGTACTTCTTCGACCGCGACCCCGACGTCTTCCGCAGCGTTCTCAACTTCTACCGCACCGGGAAGCTGCACTACCCGCGCTACGAGTGCATCTCCTCCTACGACGAGGAGCTGTCGTTCTTCGGCATCGTGCCGGAGATCATCGGCGACTGCTGCTACGAAGAGTACAAGGACAGGAAGCGGGAGAACGCAGAGCGACTCATGGACGACCAGGAGGACAACAAGGATGCTAAGCTGCCCAACATGACCTTCAGGGAGACCATGTGGAGAGCCTTTGAGAACCCCCACACCTCCACTATGGCCCTCGTCTTCTACTACGTCACCGGCTTCTTCATCGCCGTCTCCGTCATCACCAACGTGGTGGAGACGGTTCCCTGCGGCACGGTGCCCAGTCAGAAGGAAGTACCGTGCGGCGAGCGCTACACCGTGGCCTTTTTCTGCATGGACACGGCCTGCGTCATGATCTTCACCGTGGAGTACCTGATGCGCTTGTTCGCCGCGCCCAGCCGCTACCGCTTCATGAGGTCGGTCATGAGCATCATCGACGTGGTGGCCATCCTGCCGTACTACATCGGCCTGGTGATGACGGACAACGAGGACGTGAGCGGCGCCTTCGTGACGCTGCGGGTTTTCCGCGTGTTCCGTATCTTTAAGTTCTCGCGGCACTCGCAGGGTCTGCGGATCCTGGGCTACACTCTGAAGAGCTGTGCGTCTGAGCTGGGATTCCTGCTCTTCTCACTCACTATGGCCATAATTATCTTTGCTACGGTTATGTTCTACGCGGAGAAGGGTTCCACCTCCAGCAAATTCACCAGCATCCCAGCCTCCTTCTGGTACACCATCGTTACTATGACAACACTGGGGTAAGTGCAGAGCATACTCTTTTATCTGCTTGTTGTGAGAGCTGCGTCTGTGTGTGTGTGTGTGTGTGTGTGTGTGTGAGTAAATGTTTGACTTGAAGTGTGTGTGTGACGCTGTGGCCCAAAAACCTACAACTGCTTCAGGAGTCGCTGACACTGTTTCTCAGACACACTTTACAAACTCGCTGCATGAGATAAGAGACGACAGAGTTCAGCTGCTCTGAGTTTACTCTGAGTTTTTTCACAGCTGATGTTTTTCCTCTGAAGAACGAGGGATTCAGACGTTCTCTCTCTCTTCTCTTTGCCTTTTATCAGCCATGGATTCCATGAGAACTTCACTGATACTGAAACTGAAACTGCTGCTGCTCGTTGACACCAACACTCGGTGATACTGTGGATGCAGTGGTCGGTGTCTCACCACCAGAGGGCAGGCTTTTCTGTTTGAACCAATGCATCCCAGTGTAAATCTGTGGCGTCGGTCATGATTTCTTGTTTCTGTGACGGAGAATCAGCTGGAACGACTTCTGTCGTCCTTTGATGACGTTGTGACTGTAGACGATGGGATTATTTAGCTTGAATGAGAACTTCTTTAAAACGATGCTAACAGTGTCCTGAGTTGGTTGCTACACATTTAACGGTAACAAGTGTTACGTTCAGTCTAAGACAGAGGTGTCAAACTCCTGGCTGGTGGACCACAGGTGGACCACAGGTGGACCACAGGTGGACCACAGGTGGACCACAGGTGGACCACCTGCGGCCCCAAACTGATTTCATGTTGGCTACCACAAATGATCATGTGTATGTTTGTTTATTTACAGCCTTGTGATTAGGGAGTTGCCCGGTTTGAATCCCAACAGGTCTAGGGTTGAGGTACCTCTGAGCAAGGAACCCAATCCCCATTGCTCACCATTGATTGCCTCAATGGCAGCGCTGCGTTAAAAAGGGCATCCAGTGCAAAAGATTCTCTGCCAAATCAAATATATATGTTGTAAATAAACTAACATTTTGTGAAATATTGCCACAAATTGTTATCATGATATAATGGTTAAATGTTGTGATGTAAAATTCACCACCATTTATAAGAAGTTGCTTTTTCCCTATTTTTTTCATGGAAATGGTCCATTCCTGACCAATCTAGACTCTCAAAACTGGCCCCAGGCCAAGGGTGACCAAGGTACGTGGATGACGATGCTTCCTAGATATGATCTACAGTCAGACCAATGGTTAAGATGACATGCAGGAAAATGTGTCAACAAACTGCTTGTTGTATGTTTCTAGGACTGATGGAATCTAACGACTGTTGTTGGGGAAGCCATGTTGGATGTATACAAACACTACATTGTCCTCTGTTAAAGGGATAGTTCTGAATTTTGGACATCAGAGACGTCTGGAGACGTTTTTTAAGAAATTTCAGACTATTGATGTACATATCTGTGTTGACAGAATAATATTTGAAACAAAACTAACGTCGCATCGCATGAATTTTTGAGGGACTACTTTCTCAGCAGCATCAGTCCGCCGCTGCCGGAAGTATGACGAGCTGCTGCTGAGACATAAATCCTTCAAATTGTGAGGGTGGTTTTATTTCAAACATTCTATCAACACAGATATGTACATCTATAGTCTGACGTTACAATTGATTTGCCTCTGGTGCACTGTGGAGTCGGTATGAGTGTTTCTAATGCCATGCTAACTTGTATCATTGACTTGTGCTAGCCATAGCATCAGCGAACTCTGCAACTAGAAGAACTGAATGAAATTTCTTGAAAACGTCTCCATCACACCAGCTGAGTTGGAAAATAGGTCTGATGTCTTAAAATTCCGAACTATCCCTTTAAGTCTTCAGCACAGCAGGGAAACAAATGTGTGATTGTTTCTCTAATGTCTTACAATCGACTCTCAGAGTTCTTCGTGTCCAGGTGAACTGATCCTCTTTACTGCCCTGTAATTCAAACCATAATAGTATTAGATAGTGGTTTCTTAACAGTTTGGATACACATCACTACCCATAATACACTGAGGCAAAGCAGGAAATGATAGCTGCATGAAAAAAGGAGCAAAGTGAAACAAACCAAAGAGATTGTGCGATTACGTACTCGGCCTATATTTAGCAGCCATCCTCGTTCAGTTCAAAGCAAAGTAGAGCAGTGACTCTGCACTTTAAACCTCTGCTTTTTCCTCCTTCACTCGCTCACTGTGAGATACAACAGTTGCCGGCGTTGAGAATCAAGTGTCTCTCGCTTTGTGAGACTCTGATGCAGCAGAGATTCTCTTGATTGTATCTGGTTATTTGAGGTAAATGTCATTGTTCCATGTTTCTGTGAAAGCTGCTGCTGCTGTTGTTGTTGTTGTTGTTGTTGTTGTTTTCCTTGTTTCATGTGTTGACGTTGACTGAGTTTTACACCTTTTCTCGTTCCGCTGACCTGTTTTTCTTCATCTTTATGTGCATTATATATTTCTGACAGTGGTTTTATTGTTGTGAGGGGAATCACACACACTCACATCATTAATTTTTACACACACACACACTGAGCTCTGTGATGCGACACTATTAGGCCTAATGGTAATGTGTTTTACGAGCCCCCCCCCCCCCCCCCCCCCCCCCCATGTGTTGTGGATGTGTGACTCAGACCTGACAAATTGCAGCATCCTGCTAAATGTCAGAGTCATGAGGCCATAAAAGGCTGTGACACACTCCTGTCATTCACCACCTGCACACGCTGGATCCTGCAGTGATTGTTTGCTCAGTGGAAACATGAGCGTCCTCCGTCCTCATAACACTGACATCGTCTGCTGTGGTTTGTTAGTGTCAACAACACAGGAAGTGAACAGAGAATCTCTGATGTTAGGCAGCGAAAACATGGAAATATGATCTAAAGCAGAAGCTCAGTGTCAGTCACTCAGAGGGTAAAGTTTCAATCATCAAAATGAATCCTCAAACTCTGAGGTGTCGCCTCCTCAGTGTGTGTGAGTCACACTAAATAATCACTAAGTGACGACTGCTCGTAACACAATGACCCACAACGTTGTTTATGTTGTAGCAAGAAAAACTCACTCAGGTCACGTCGTCTGATCCAGAGTCAGACCTGAGACCTGAGACCTGAGACCTGGACCAGACTCCTGTTGCTTCTGCAGTAGGACTGTGGTAGAGTACAGTGTGTGTGTGTGTGTGTGTGTGTGTGTGTGTGTGTGTGTGTGTGTGTGTGTGTGTGTGTGTGTGTGTGTGTGTGTGTGTGTGTGTGTGTGTGTGTGTGTGTGTGTGTGTGTGTGTGTGTGTGTGTGTGTGTGTGTTAGTGGTGGAGCTTTGCCTCATCAATAAAGCAGAGAGCAGAAGTGTCAGAGTGACTAATGATGTGGAGACGACTGGATCTGCTGACTCATGTAAACCTGCCTGACTTTCTGCTTTACGTCATAAACACACAACCAATCACACTAACTACACACACACACACACACTAACTACACACACACACACTAACTACACACACACTAACTACACACACACACACACACACACACACACACACACACACACACACTAACGACACACACACACACTAACTACACATACACACACACACTAACTACACACACACACACACACTAACTACACACACACACACACACTAACTACACACACACACACTAACCACACACACACACACACACTAACTACACACACAAACACACACACACTAACCACACACACTAACTACACACACACACACTAACTACACACACACACACACACTAACCACACACACACTAACTACACACACACACACACTAACTACACACACACACACACTAACCACACACACACACACTAACCACACACACACACACTAACCACACACACACACTAACTACACACACACACACACACTAACTACACACACACACACACTAACTACACACACACACTAACCACACACACACACTAACTACACACACACACACTAACCACACACACACACTAACTACACACACACACACTAACCACACACACACACTAACTACACACACACACTAACCACACACACACACGAACTACACACACACACACACACACACTAACTACACACACACACTAACCACACACACACACACACTCTGTCCTCATGAGTCAAATGTGTCCTTGTATGTTCATTCGTGTTCTAACATCCTCTTCATTCATGATCTCACAGATTTATAACGTGTTCTTTAGCTCAAACTCGTCCTCGTCGTCTTCTGAGCGTCGTTTTATCCTCGTGTGACTAAATCAGATTAAACTTTCCTCAGAAAACGCTCTTTCATTTCTTGTCTGTCGTTCGTTGCCTCGAGGCTTCAGTGTTTTATTCTCTGAGAGTGAGTTTAGTTTCTCTCTCACAGAATCACGTCGTATCATCTGCTGCTCGTTGTTTCACCTGCTGAATTTACTGCTAACTTCTGAGCTTCAGCCCTGCACTCTGAATGATGTGATTGTTTCTGTGTGTGTGTGTGTGTGTGTCAGATTATGTGTTAACATGCACACACTTGTGTTCATTAGTAGTGTGTGTTCTATCTCCATCCTGCTGCTGCTGCTGCTTTGTGATTGTTTTGTTAGTCTGACAGTAATCCCGCCTCTATAGGAATCCATAACCCCTCCCCTTCCTTCAGTCGTGGCCAATGAGGCGCCAGGTGAACGGTTTACTTGACTCATGTCATCGTCTTTCTTCTTGCTTTAATGACAACAGTTTGTCAGAGTCACAGTCATGTGCAGAACAACAAGTCTGACTCCAGTCCAGCTAAACATGCTGGAGTAATCAGACTATGTCTAATCACATTATCCAGGTGTGTTATGTCTACGTTCTCGTGTTTAAATGATCCTCAGACTAAGATGGTAGTGTTAACGATATAAAACCCCTCAGATCAGCAGTTTACTGGTTCTTCTGTGGTCCTTCATTGGTTCTTCTGTGGTTCTTCTGTGGTCCTTCTGTGGTCCTTTAGTGGTCCTTCTGTGGTTCTTCTGTGGTCCTTCTGTGGTTCTTCTGTGGTTCTTCTGTGGTCCTTCAGTGGTTCTTCTGTGGTCCTTCTGTGGTTCTTCTGTGGTTCTTCTGTGGTCTTTCTGTGGTCCTTCTGTGGTCCTTCAGTGGTCCTTTAGTGGTTCTTCTGTGGTCCTTCAGTGGTTCTTCAGTGGTTCTTCTGTGGTTCTTCTGTGGTCTTTCTGTGGTCCTTCTGTGGTTCTTCTGTGGTTCTTCTGTGGTCCTTCTGTGGTCCTTTAGTGGTCCTTTAGTGGTCCTTTAGTGGTTCTTCTGTGGTCCTTCAGTGGTTCTACTGTGGTTCTTCTGTGGTCCTTTAGTGGTCCTTTAGTGGTTCTTCTGTGGTCCTTCAGTGGTTCTTCAGTGGTTCTTCTGTGGTTCTTCTGTGGTCTTTCTGTGGTCCTTCTGTGGTTCTTCTGTGGTCCTTCTGTGGTCCTTTAGTGGTCCTTTAGTGGTTCTTCTGTGGTCCTTCAGTGGTTCTTCTGTGGTTCTTCTGTGGTCTTTCTGTGATCCTTCTGTGGTCCTTCAGTGGTCCTTTAGCGGTTCTTCTGTGATCCTTCTGTGGTCCTTCAGTGGTCCTTTAGTGGTTCTTCAGTGGTTCTTCTGTGGTTCTTCTGTGGTCTTTCTGTGGTCTTTCTGTGGTCTTTCTGTGGTCTTTCTGTGGTCCTTCAGTGGTCCTTCAGTGGTCCTTCAGTGATCCTTCTGTGGTCCTTCTGTGGTTCTTCTGTGGTCCTTCTGTGGTTCTTCTGTGGTCCTTCAGTGGTCCTTCTGTGGTTCTTCTGTGGTCCTTCAGTGCTCTTTCCCGTGCACCAGACAACTGTTAGAGAAAACACTGATGTGAATTTATAGCTGCTTTAAAAGCTGATTACAGCAGGACAGAGTTACAGGGGAGTTATAAAAGCATGTTTGGTTCAAACAAGACGAGAGACTAAAATTCTGAAAAGTGGACCCGAGGGCTGTTCTTCTCTTTATGACTAACTGGACCAGGAGAACGGTTCAGTAGAGCAGATAAATCCACCAAGACCAAACGCTCTGCACCTCTTTGTTCTTCTTACAATAGAAGATCAGATAAACATGCTTTTGTTGTGATAAAGAGATGCTCCATCCACGTTCATGACCTTTGACCTTTCTCTATGTTGTGAATAAATAAAGAAAATTGTGATAATTATAAACAAAACGTCTGTTCAAACTCAGGTTAGTAAGTCACTTTAACCTGCTAACTTAAACTTGACTGAAGTTAATTCATGAGGCTGTCGACCATTTATTTTTCTCCCAAATAAAATAGTTTTGCTGTTGATTTAAATGTCTCTTATCACCTGATCACTGCAGACGTTCTGCTGCTGCTCAGTTCTCTTCACTCAGTCAAGCGTTTAACTGATATTTACCGTTTTTGGATGATATCAGATTTTTTCTGTTTACTGATTTTGATGCTGATCATATTTTGGCTGAAATGCGGCAACTATTGCAGGAAATAGTTTGTAAGTCAGAGAGAAACGAAGGCTGTAGCTGTGACACAATCATAATCCACTTACTTTAAAAGTTTGAGATTGTTTTAGATATAAATGACATTTTACATCAAACCCATTCTTAAAGTGTTTAATTTGTCTTATTTGGTTGTTTGTCTTAAAATAGATGAAATACATGAATCACTATATTAGGCCTAAATATTTCCACAGTGTCTCGGTCGCACTCGGCCTTTAACTGAGCAGATGTTCTGGAGAACGTCTGCAGTGACTTTTGTCAGCATTTGTCTGCTCACAGCTGCTGATCTGAGCAGATAAAGACTCACTTAGATCACTCAGCATTAACAGTTTAGCTTTGGGAGGTCAGAGGTCACGGTCTGTGTAAACCACACTGTACGAGCCTCCAGTGTCCTCAACTTTAAACATTCCATAAATAAGTTCCTGGAGAAGCTGGTGGAGCAGAGGCCTCATGGCAATAAAAGATTAAAATAAACCAAGAAATTGAAAGCAAATGACAGCGTCATGTGTCAGGATAAGGTTCAGATAGAAAGACACGGTCACAGAAAACTGAGGCTTATTACAAGTGACTTCATCTCCTCAGGCAGGAAGTCTAAAGTCCAGGGTCTCTGATGGTGAAGCCTCGGTCTCTTCTGGATTGAAGGTCTTTGTCTGAGGATCTAAGGCCGTGAGGAGGCTCATCGTAGGGTCAACATCTCTAATGACCGAGCTTTAAAAGTGATCAGTGCAGTGAGTGAGTGAAGGCTGTGCAGGACTGTGGTGACGGGACAGGGTTCTAACCTGGTTCTAACCCTGTCCGTGTAGAACCAGTTTGAAGCCGAGCTGCTGGAGACGAGAGAGTGATTTATGAGTCCATTTCTAATCTGTGTGGAGAAGGAGACGGAAGGACTTTCTTTATGTGGAGGAAAAGCAAAGTTTTGTCTCAGGTAGAAAATATTGTGTCACAAAAAACTTTGTCGAGAGGAAAATCAAATGGGACCTGAAGTAGAACCCTGTGGTACGCCACAATTAAAGTACACACAGTTCTTCTGCTTCATCCTTTTGTCTAATCCTAATCCTAATCCCAGAGACGGAGGTTAATAAAATAAAGAGGTTTAATCACCTGAATGATTCACGCCGTCGTCCTCAGATCCTCCAGCTCTGTCTCTCCATCACACAGCTGAAGAAGCTGAGCTGAAATCCTGCCGATGAGATTCACACACACACACACACACACACACACACACACACACGCTGATAATAATCTCAGTCTTTTGTAAACTGGTAAAAAAAAAAATTTAAACTGAGAAAATGAGGAAAATAAAAACATAAGTGTGTTTTGAAGTTTGTCTCACTGAGCCTTTTTGTGTCTTCTGGGTTTCATTTCTCTCTTATTGGAGAATATTTAGTGTTGAACCCAAAAGATTTAATTGCTTGTAGTTTAAACGCAGTACGGCAAAAAAAAACCTGACAAAAGCCTATTAAAAACATTCACTGTACGTTTCCTGTTGTGTGTATTTTGCCTCCAGCAGTCGGCTACAGTTAAATGTACCATTTTTAAATTACCAACGTGTTTTATCGTAACATTAAGCTCATTAAAAAGCTGTTTCAGTCGCAGAGGAGTCGTCTGTACAGACTCCACCACTCAATCATTCACGTTTATCTCGTTATTAATTGAAGGAAAGCACAAAGTCTTTTTGCTGATTTTCTTGTAAAAGTTCATCTGAAGAAGGATGACGTGAAAATCTGGCCAGAAGGTGGCGCTGCTGTTGAATCGTTAGACCCTGAAACCACAAACCCATCAGACTTTGGGTTATTGTGACCCTGGATTTCCACTGGACGCGTGACAACCGCGGCACGTCAGTGGCGCGGTCGCCGTTGCCGATCGCTTCCATTCTAATCAATGAGAGCATTTCCACCAGGGGGCGCTGCGGCACGACTCAGCAGCGTCCCAGAAGCGGCTATCGATAGGTAGCGGTTCTATTTTTGCCGTTGCCACTGCTGAACCTTCTTAATTTCAACAGAGCAGATCGCACCAGACAGGAAGTCTGACACAGAATCAAAGTAAAACATTTCCGCCTCCCTTTCAAAATAAAAGACAATAATCAGGTCATATAGACTGTCACAACTTCACATCAACATTACGTCGTGACCGGTGCATCCAGGTCAACAGTCAATAATCAGAGCGTCTCTGAGTCATAATGTACGACGAGAGACATCAAATCATTTATGACACCAGATCAACAGAATGAAAGAAGCTGTTGTTGTTGTTGTTGTTGTTTCCTTTATACACACAGTTTATCGCGGGATCTCGGGAACTCGCGTCCGTTCAGGATTTCGGGGTTCGGGTTCATCAGGGATTCATCTGTGGATGATCTTGATTCTTGATTCTTGATTAATCGAGTATTTGTTTCGTCCACGAACCAGAATGAATTAGTTTGAATGTTTTTTTTTGTTATGTGGAGCAAAGAAAAGAGAAAATATTCACGTTGAAGAAGCTGAAACATCAAAAAGTTTGGTAGAATTATCAAAGACGTTCACGCCGATCAAATCAGTTGTCGAAATAGCGGACGATTAATCTCGTAATGAATTCAAAATGGATTCATTGTTTCATCACTGACTAAATCACTGTTTTTAGCCTGAAGCTTTTTTTCTGTTCTGTGCTGTTGTTTGCTGTTTCTTTGCAGGTTATAAAGTGCGTGAGTGCGTTAATTAGAGCGATAAAAGTCACTGTTTCAACTGATGACTTTAAAAGACGCTCATGACACTGAACACGTCAGACTCTTCAGACTCGTGAGGCTTCGTCCAATAAGATGAAGTATTGATGAGTGTGTGGTTGTCTTGTGGTCATTAGCATAGTCAGAGTGTGATTAATATCCTTATCAAACATGTGATGACGTCTCCTCATGGATCCATGCACCGCTCACACACACACACACACACACACACACACATAAATGGCTGTATTTACAGTGTTTGTGCGCTCGTCTCCTCGCCGTCTTCATCGCGGTCACCGAGCTGCGATTTATGACGGCTTTTATTTGAGCTGGCCAACAGCTCGTGAGAAATGATGATCAATTCAGACGAGTGGACATTGATTTGTCGTCGTGAGCGGCGCGATACGCCGAGTTAGCGTGACTAATTAGAGCAGGCCGACGACTAAAAGACGGCGCCTAAATGCGATGAGACTCCTGAGCTGGGATTTATGAGTGCAGTTAATGAAGTAGTTTGTCGGCGGTGATTTAGATCCAGGTTTGTAACCTTTTCTTTTTCCGAGGTCATGTTGAGAAAGTGAGCTGATTCACTCTGTCAATTATCACCTAATTGGATTTTAGCGTAAAGACTCAACAGCTGTGTCTTAATTCAGGAGCTGCGACCGTCAGAGGACACGTCTGAAGGACTAAAGACACTTTTAACACAAGATCATTGTGATTAACGTGGTTGTTATCAACAAAATCACGCCTGTCACTGTACGCTCTGCTGGAAATGATTATTATTATTATTATTATTATTATTATTATTAGAATAAAAAGAAGCACACGTGTCATGCTTCTGTTGCTAGGTTACAGATGATGACTTCATCACATTGTTGGAGGTCATACATTCTGACTTTAACCTCAAAAACAAAAAGTATCTCAGAATGACTTGAAATTTACCATCATAATAGTCAACATCACTCTGAACAAGGATCAGTTGAAACTAGTTGCAAAACTCTTAAGGAATAATTTTAATGAATTTTTGAAATTCAGGAAATTATACATTTGCCCTGATGCACTTTGACAGTGAACTGACTTTCTTCTCAAAAACAAAAAGTATCTCTGAATGACATCATAATAGTCAGTATCGCTGTCTGTAAAAATTAATGAAGTTTTGAATGAGACATTTTTTGAGGACTTTTTATTTCAACTACTGTAAATACTGTAATTACACAGCAGACATGAAAGGATGAAAGGAAAAAAAACATGAATATATAAATATATTTCTGCTGTCGATGTCTGATCAGAAAGAGTCTTCAAAGTGTGACAGTGAAGTCTGTCGTCTTCAAATGTTTGAATTACAGGATCAGAGCTTCTCGCTGTTTCTTTGAATTAATGCAATGAGTCATATATTACATGAGTAATATATGTCATATGTCATATATATATATACATGTGTATATATATATATGCGGGGAGGAGATTTACACTCAGCCCAATTCAAGTGTCATTTTCTTTAATTTTTTTCATATGCTTTTTCTGTCAATATCTGTTAATCTCTTCATTAAATCAAGATGAATTATTCATTAAAATAGAAAGTGTGATTATTTATTTATTTATTCATGTAGTTGAACACAATAAAACACACAAATTAAAAATGAAGTTGACCTAAGTTTGTCAGAATTTAATTTGTGATTGTGTTTTATTGACTAAACTCCATCGTTTTAACTATAAAAGCTGAATTATTTCAGTTTCACGTGTGTTTTCTCTGGTCTTTACTGATGTAATTCTCTCTCTGTGGAACAACAACAGGGCGTCACGTTGTTAAGCTCTTTCTACTTTACATTAACTGCCAATTATCACAGTGTGTAAACTAGAGCATGAAGAAGATAATTAACACAAGAACTCAATTACATGTGACATTAACATACAGTCAGAATCAAACATGAGTCAATAACAGCAGATTAACTGTGTGTGAGAACACAAAAGATCACGCGTTAATAATAATAACTGATGAACACACTCACACACTCACAGGTAAGAGCTGCTGATAATTAGTATTTTCATCATTGATTCATCCACAAATTCAAAAATGTTAGTGTTTCCTAAACCGTTAAATGAAGACGTTCTCAAAGGAAACAACTTTGACTTTTCAACAGTTTTCACATTTTTGAAGCTATGTCGTCTCTCTTGTCTCTTATATCTGGTCTCTTATCTATGGTCTACGGGTTTTTCATGTTTCTTGTAACTGGTCTACAGGTTTGTCTTGTCTTGTTTTTCCACTCTGTACTTGTATTATTATTAGAAAGACCACAGTTTAAACATGTGACAGTGACTGTTGTGATCATTACAGCATAGATTATTAGAGCTGCACTCTGTATGTGTGTATATATATATATGTATGTAAAAGAAGTTTTGAACAAAAGATACATATATATATATATATATATATATACATATATATATATATATATATATACATATATATATATATATACATATATATATACATATATATATATATATATATACATATATATACATATATATGTATATATATGTATATATGTATACTGCGTTTGGTTCACCATTCATTTATCCACCACACTACCATCTGTTGATAACACCAGGGAAAGATGCCAGGAAATAGTAGAATAGTTGGTGCTGGTTATTTTGATATTATTCCTAATGGAAATGCAAAAATGATGAAGTGTTAAAGGTCGTTTGGTTTTAAGAACCTGTTCAACAACAGGTCGTGAGTCTGTTTTATTGTTGCCTGACGATCATGAAGCACTCGTTTGTCCGTAAATGTCTCGGTGATGTTCAGAGTATGAGACGTAACATCTGTCAAACTTTGGCTTTTTTCTTCCAGTGAACTCCACGTCAATAAAAGTGGACAGAAAATCACTCCTTTTCTCTGTGGGTTTTGGTGTGGGGGAGTGAGTGAAGTACACAGCGACACAAAGTCTGTCTAACAGTAAACACAGTGATGTGGGTTTGAGTCACAAATATCTATCTTTTTTTTAAATATGTTTAAATATGTGACTTAAAAACCTGTTCAACAGCTGATCTGGAGTCTGTTTTTTGCTGGTTTTGAACCAACAAAAACCCCAGAGTTATCGTGTTATTCTGGAAAAACATAGTTTTTAAAACATAACACTTGTTTTTTGGTGTGGGGGACTGAGTGAATTACACAGCGACACAAACATCATGAGATAAAGTTTGACGTTTGACTTCTTCAGTCCACTGTCGTCGCTCATGTCCTTCACAAAGCTTCTTCTCTCTAATACCCAGAAGTCTTTGAGGATCGTACTCACGCTGAGGGATCAAATCCCGCTCTGTGTCGTCTGAGACAAGCAGAAAAGTCCAGTCATGGACGAACAGCGTCGATAGATTTCACTGAGCCTTTTTCTGCCTCCTTCACAAATCGTCTGCTGGTGATGATGATCATTCAATTTCCCCGTCGTGAGAAACTTGTCTTCTACAGGACGATGGTCCACTGCTGCTGCTGCTGCTGCTGCTGCTGCTGAAACTGCTGCTGTTTCTGCTGCTGCTGCTGCTGCTGCTGCTGTTTCTGCTGCTGCTGCTGCTGCTGTTTCTGCTGCTGCTGCTGAAGCTGCTGCTGCTCAGAGGAGACTCTGTGATGAAGCTCGTTGTTGAACACGAGAACAAAATGCTTCCACGTCTTCGTCACAGTCGAACACAGAATCGGCAGGAAATGGATTTTTGTTGGAGGAGAAAACGCTGGACGGTGAACGTGTGATTGACAGTTTTTGTGTCAGAAAAACGTTTGTGACTTTCAGTTTTACAGCAAAGGTCAGTTTCTCTCCTGAGGGTTAGTTAATGTGAAGTGAAATCATTATTCACTGACCATCAATCTGAGAAGCTCAGACCATTATTTACACTTTAGAAATAATCTGCTGAGGAACTTCAGATTAGCTCCTAAACTTAAAGCTCACATAGAGTGATCCTGATGCACATATATGTTAGTTATGGAGGTTTATTTACATACATTAACTTGTTTTTATGCTCAAAAACCTCCTAGTTGCTGTAAACGAGCCGATAGAAATCTCTCCTCACTGAAGCTCTCCTCAGCCGCCATATTTCAGACATAAATCTCACCCCCAGAAGACGGAGTGTGTTGTGATTGGTCAGCCAGCGTAGAGGCTTCCCAACTGTCTTGTGATTGGCCAATACCAGGAAGTGACATATTCAGCACACCAGCTCCCCCCTCTGGAACGGTGGATGCACTGCTCCTCATTATCAAAACATTGTTTTAACAGTGTTTAAAAATAGCTTCTTCACGACTCCCCGCCTCAGTCCCTTTGACGACCTTTGACCCAGAGTCAGACCCAGAGTCAGAAGACACTGTCGCTCGTGAAACACCTCCACAACGGACGTTATTCTTCTTCTGTGGTTCAATGTACGCAACCGGATGTGCCCGGACTAGTGCCCGGAGCAGGAGGATCTGCTGTTCAGGAGAACCGCTGTTTACGTAACCGGACCGGGTTTTTTCAGAGATCTCACTGAGCCTGAGATTACAATAAAACACAGTGTTCTCAGCAGTAACTGAACTGTTTGTTTAGAACCTTCAGAGCTTCATAAACAAGGTAATGACGCAGATACACACTAAAAAACAGCGTTAATAGGAACTTCTGTTCTGAGCTTAAAAATGAGGCCAAAAGGACAAATATCAACATTTTAATGAACTCGTCGCTCTAAAAATTATATAACTGTAACAGTAGCTGGTGTTTGACCAGAAGGGGCAGTAGATACACTGATCTAAAGTCTGCTGCTGTCGCTGCAGACACAGAATGCAAAGATGGAAGATTCTTTTATTCTCACTCTGGTCTAATCTGAAACGTCTCTCTGTCGTCTGTCGTCTCTGTCGTTTGTCCTCGAGAGACAAAATAACACAATTATGTAAAATGATCCTTTATATAATAATAACAGTAACGACATTAGCCTGTGAATGATAAGATGAGTGATAAATATGAAGTTTATGCTGCCATTCTTCTTCATACAGATCACACACACACACACACACACACACACACACACACACACACACACACACACACAACATCATCAGAAAATCAGAATAACTCTTCAATAAGAAAAACATTTATTGTTTTAGTGCGTTACAGGTAATTAAAGGTAATATAATTCATTATTTCTGGTGCAAAACTAGATGATGATCATTATTATTATTATTATTATTAGATTTATTATCTTTACAGAGTCATTTACAACACTGATGAGTGGATAATCATCAGCAGCAGCTTCAGCTTCAGTGTTATTGTCAGATGTGGATCAGACTGCAGTGATGATGTTGTGGTCAGAATGTGGACGATAATGAATGTTCTGAGTCCAGAGACAGAAAGTTTGAAACAGATGCTGTTGATTCTGTTGATTCTGTTGATTCTATAATTAGCAGCAGGAAGATTTTCAGCTTTGCTGTTTCTTCACCACTGAATTTACAAAGAGCTGAAAGACTGAAGCTTGTTTCATTTTCTTGAAGAACAACTTAGTTTGACGTCTTTGACACATGTGAAGCTCATGTTTCCACATTTATCAGCTGGTTTATGAGCTTCTGTCCATCACAGATCATCTCAGGTCTCCTCTGAACCTCTGAGATCATTTCCATCATCCATTCATTGATGAAGTTGTTTGGTCTAAATAATGTGGATCAAACCTGGAAATGAAGATGTTTTCAAATGTCTTTGTTTTATGGAGCAAATAAAGATAATGATGATTCTGAAGGTTTAACGTGATTTAATTCACTTTTATGTCCGTGTTTGTTTGTGTCTCACAGAAAACTCATATTTTTCTGGCTCCTCAATCATTTCCTCTTTGTTTATCTCGCTCGAATCAGATGAGTTTTTCATTTCTCTGTTTTTCAACCTTCTCTGTCGTCGTCGTTTTTGGGCTATTTTTAGTTTTTCTTCGCTCTCGATCGTTTGATCATCATCACACAGAATAAATGAAGTCATTTTAGAGCTGAAACTGAAACTGAAACTGTGTTTGTTGGTCATTCTTCACAGACACAGACACAGATACAGACACAGATACAGACACAGACACAGACACAGACACAGACACAGACACAGACACAGAGACGTCTCACTGTCAGATGTAATCAGGACAAAGAGGACGATTGATCAGGTCATTTATGAGGACGATCAGATCGATGTGATAAGAAAATAATCCAATCACAGTTTTCTTTACGTCATCGTGTTCATTATGGGATGTTTGTGAGTTTCTCCTCCGTCATGATGTCGTCTCTCATGTCTCTGTGAGGACATTTGGTCTCTGTCCAACAACAAGTCTTTTTGCTTCAGGCTTCACTTCTTAAGATAAATTAATATTAATATTCTTATTATTTACATTTACACTGTCACAGCAGCAAAGAGCACGTGGACATGTAGGGGAATTTAACCCACAACCTTTGAGAGACGACTCGCTCAAACACTGAGTTACAGACGATATTATTTACTCTGTGTGTGTGTGTGTGTCTGTGTGTGTGTGTGTGTAGTTGTGAGCACACATTGGCATAAATCACACATTTGAGCTAAAAATAGAAACCATTCACACTCACATCACAAGCTCCTCCCACTCCTCCTCCCTGTCTTATCTCACCTCTCTCTTCTTCTGTCTCCACACACACACACACACACACACACGCACATGCACACACACACACACACACACACGCACGCACACACACACAGAGGAGTGTGATAGTTTTTTTTAAACGTCTGCCGTGGGGATGTTTGTGTTTCCGTGGTAACCAAGGCTGTAAATGAGACTTATGTGCACACACACACACACACACACACACACACACACACACACATGCAGAACCTTATCTCTAATCTTAGTCTCAGATTAAGGTTCTGCTTCACTAGGACCAGGTTCTGGTTTCCATGAGGATGAGCTCCTGATCCACGACCTTTGACCCCTTTGATTCTTTGTGACTTTACTCTGGTGTTTGATACATTATAGAACTGCAACAGTTACTCCATTAATCCCTCATTAATCCATCACTAAAGTCCTGATGACATATTTTTAAAGAACACCACGTTAACTAAATTAATGTTGTTATAAACGTTATAAATTGACAGAGATTAGAGTCAGAATGACACACACAGATATCACACACACAAACATGATGTTTTTAAAATGACGTATAAACGACTTCATTGTACATGAATAAAATCACTGTTGTTTCAAATTCACAGACATTTTATTATTATGTTATATTTGATTAAAGATGCTGTTAGAAATAAACGTGAAGAAGAAATGACTTAAAATATGAGAGAGAGAAAATAACCTTTAGTGTGTGTGTGTGTGTGTGTGTGTGTGTGTGTGTGTGTGTGTGTGTGTGTGTGTGTGTGTCTCCCCTCAGGCTCTGCTGATGATTGCACTGACGATTTCGCTCTCTCTCTCTCTCTCTCTCTCTCTCTCTGAGTCTCTCTCTCTCTCTCTCTCCACATGACAAGCTCTCTCACCCGTTATCATCCTTCTCTCTTTTCCACCACATCAATAGACTCAGCTCAGTTTTTCTCTGCTGTGAATCTCACGTCTTGTGATAAAAACACTCTGTCGTCAGCTAACGGCTAAAATCGAGTCAGTGCTAATGTTCATCTTCACAGAGTGACACACACTCGTGTCCACAGTTTATACTCCTGCGTAAAGTCATGTACGTCGGTTACACTGAGCCTCTGCGTCGTCTCCGACTGCACTAACACGGAGACGACGAGGGCTGTGATTGGTTCTCAGGCCGAGATAATGCTGCTCTGAGCGTCCACAGAGGCGGAGCTGATCACCGCCAACAAAGTCGCTGCCAAACTATAAATACACACAAACCACATGTTTAGACTCTAAATGATCATTTCTCGCCTCAAATGATCTTAAAACTGCGTTCAGTGACACAGAAAAGTGAGAAACGGTCACTGTTTCAGTGTTTTTAATCTACAACAACAACAACAACAGTCTTTCTCTCTCACTGTAGCCACAAGCACAACAACCTCGTGTAGCGACCCCTACTGATTGGGCGGGAAATTGCAGTTAGGACGGAGAACGATGAAGGCTGGAGGCGTCTCCGTGGTGACGCAGTCAGAGAAGTTTAGTGTGGCCTTAAAACGGTCGACAGTGGACGGATGTTTTTACGACGGCGTTGTAAAAACGTGTTCTCCTCAACTGTAGGGGGAGACAAAGGCAAACAAGTCACCTGACCTCCAAAGTTTAAATGTGAATGAGATTTGCACGTCCTCTGAATACAGTACATACACACACATATATATATATATATATATGTATATATGTGTGTGTATATATGTATATATATATCTATATATAAAGATATATATATGTATATATGTATATATACACACATATATAGGTCTACATGTTAGGTTGGGATATTGTCATAAATCACTTATTGTTCTGTATTATATTTTAATGTTGTTTGGACAGAGTTTGTTATTGTGAGCAAACATGAAGTTTGTATGAGGCTTTTTCATCTGTCAGGAGAAGAGGAGGAGGAGGAGGAGGAGGAGGAAGAGGAGGAGGAAGAGGGGGAGGAGGAGGAGGAGGAGGAGGAGGAAGAGGAGGAGGAAGAGGGGGAGGAAGAGGGGGAGGAGGAGGAGGAGGAGGAAGAGGAGGAGGAAGAGGGGGAGGAGGAGGGGGAGGAGGAGGAGGAGGAGGAGGAAGAGGGGGAGGAGGATGTTGTTAAATAATAGATGAAAACAGAGTCGTCTACATCATCATCAGAAGCTTTGATCATTAACATCATTGAAGTCTGTTCATATATGTTTGAGAACTTGGATTGTAACCACAGGTTTGTCCCATGAGCAAGGCACTCAGGGCTGGAGACTCCTCCCACGTCTAAGAGGGGTGGCCAGCAGATGTTACCCTGTAAATACCAGGCTGTGATTGGTTCTGAGGTTCAGATCATCTCTGAAGTGTGATGTCAGCAGAATGCAGCTCTCTGATTGGTCAGAGAGTTTTGTCACTGAAGAGTCTTGGATTAGGATTAGGGTTAGGATTAAGATTAGGGTTAGGATTAAGATTAGGGTTAGGATTAAGATTAGGGTTAGGTTTAGGATCAGGATTAGGACTGTAACTGTAGATGTTTCTGGATCAGCTCCTCCTCTGTGTCGTCTCCATGTTTTTAACACGACTGCTGCTTTAACAAGTCTGTAAATTCACTGAAATATGAATGTGTTTTTCTTCATAATCCAGAGCAGATTATTGAGATTAATGTAGACATCAAAACATCCAGAAATCAGTAAGAGACGAGAAAAGAAAGAAGGAAAAAACGTTCAGTTCACCTGTTTCTGCACATTCACTCATTCACTCATTCACTCATTCACTCATTCACTCACTCATGTTTTCAGACTCCTGTTCACTTATTGGCTGTGAAATCAGCGTCTGTCTCGTGTGTGTGTGTGTGTGTGTGTGTGTGTGTGTGTGTGTGTGTGTGTGTGTGTGTGTGTGTGTGTGTGTGTGTGTGTGTGTGTGTGTGTGTGTGTGACAGAATCCTCCAGATTGATGAGGGGCTGACTTTGACCTCCTCGACCTCCTTGTCTCAATGCAGGAGGAGGAAGGAGCTATTCTGGGTGTGTGTGTGTGTGTGTGTGTGTGTGTGTGTGTGTGTGTGTGTGTGTGTGTGTGTGTGTGGGGTGTGATCAGGGTTGAAAAGACAGAATAAGTGTGAAGATGACACTTCACAGACACCAGAGTATCAACTGGTGTCTGTTGTGCTAAAACTGGGCGTCTGCGTCTGAATCTGATCAGAAATCTGATTTAAATGATTTGCTCAAAAACAACGTTCTTTATTCAGAATGAGTGACTCAGCAGTTCTTCTCAGAGTGACTCAGCAGTTCTTCTCAGAGTGACTCAGCAGTTCTTCTCAGAGTGACTCAGCAGTTCTTCTCAGAGTGACTCAGCAGTTCTTCACAGAGTGACTCAGCAGTTCTTCACAGAGTGACTCAGCAGTTCTTCTCTGAGTGACTCAGCAGTTCTTCTCAGAGTGACTCAGCAGTTCTTCTCAGAGTGACTCAGCAGTTCTTCTCAGAGTGACTCAGCAGTTCTTCACAGAGTGACTCAGCAGTTCTTCTCAGAGTGACTCAGCAGTTCTTCTCAGAGTGACTCAGCAGTTCTTCTCTGAATGACTCAGCAGTTCTTCACAGAGTGACTCAGCAGTTCTTCACAGAGTGACTCAGCAGTTCTTCACAGAGTGACTCAGCAGTTCTTCTCTGAGTGACTCAGCAGTTCTTCTCTGAGTGACTCAGCAGTTCTTCACAGAGTGACTCAGCAGTTCTTCTCTGAGTGACTCAGCAGTTCTTCTCTGAGTGACTCAGCAGTTCTTCTCTGAGTGACTCAGCAGTTCTTCTCTGAGTGACTCAGCAGTTCTTCTCTGAGTGACTCAGCAGTTCTTCTCAGAGTGACTCAGCAGTTCTTCTCAGAGTGACTCAGCAGTTCTTCTCTGAGTGACTCAGCAGTTCTTCTCTGAGTGACTCAGCAGTTCTTCTCAGAGTGACTCAGTTCAGGTTCCTGAGGTTCTTGAGGTTCCTGAGGTTCTTGAGGTTCCTGAGGTTCTTGAGTTTCTTGAGGTTCCTGAGGATCTTGAGGTTCTTGAGGTTCTTGAGGTTCCTGAAGTTCTTGAGGTTCCTGAAGTTCTTGAGGTTCCTGAGGTTCCTGAGGTTCCTGAGGTTCTTGAGGTTCCTGAGGTTCCTGAGGTTCTTGAGGTTCCTGAAGTTCTTGAGGTTCCTGAAGTTCTTGAGGTTCCTGAGGTTCCTGAGGTTCTTGAGGTTCCTGAGGTTCCTGAAGTTCTTGAGGTTCCTGAGGTTCTTGAGGTTCCTGAGGTTCGTGAGGTTCCTGAAGTTCTTGAGGTTCCTGAGGTTCCTGAAGTTCTTGAGGTTCCTGAGGTTCTTGAGGTTCCTGAGGTTCCTGAAGTTCTTGAGTTTCCTGAGGTTCTTGAGGTTCCTGAGGTTCGTGAGGAGGTGTCTTCAGTCCTCAGGGTCCATGTGATGGACGTATGGACACAGATGTCCTTCATCGTCTTCTGCTTCATGTTAAACTGAACATCTTCGTCGCTCTGTGAAGTTTGACTTTAGACTTTTGAGACTTTTAGTTGAGTTTGGATCACATTTATAAAGAGTCATCTGCTGTTTAGTGGACAACACAATGTTTTCCTCCATCTGAGATGGACACAGCGCCCCCTGTGGCCCTCATGTGGAGAATAAAGCAGTAGAAATAGAGAAATGCAGCTTTGCTCTCATATACTTGTCATTACGGTAGAACCTGAGGACTGAGCGTCCAATCACAGACCAGATTCTGTGTCAGATTCTCAGGAGAAAACTGTGATTCTTTAACAGTTGAACAATGAAAGTGAAAGTTATCACTTTTTAAAAAGCAGCAGAATTCACTGACTGAACGTTTCCTGGTGATTCTACAGACAGGAAATGGGTTTAAATGCTCATGACGATCATTAGAGGGTTCATCACTTCCTGTGTGCAGCGTGGCCGTGTCGCCGGGTGACACGGCCACGCTGCACACACACTGGTATATTGACAAACACGGAGTGGATTTAGAGTGTGTGTGAAAACACTTTAGTGTAACGCTAGAGCTGCAACTAACGATTATTTACGTAACCGATTAATCTGTCGATTATTTTCTCAATTCATCGATGAATCGTTTGGTTCATAAAATGTTAAAAAACGTTGATCAGTGTTTGTCAAACGTGGAAATGATGATGTTCTCGAACGTCTTGTTTTGTTAAAAAAGTTGATGATTCAGTTTGAATGATTTATTTGTTTATGTGGAGCAAAGAAACCAAGAAAATATTCACATTTAAGAAGCTGAAACAATCTGAAATCTGGTTTTAATCATGAAAAAAGCTTCAAACCGATTAATGATTATCAAAATAGTTGCAGATTAATTTAGTAATCGATTGATAATCGATTCATCGCACACGTGTTCTGATTTAAAAGTCACAAACTACAGCTTTAAATGGTGGCAGTGAACAGTTTCTGGATCAGCTGACGTCAGTGTTCTGCAGTCACACACACACACACACACACTCACATAAGTGAGTGAGTGAGTGAGTGAATTAATCTTCATTTGTGTTTTGGTTGCATCGATGCTGTGATGTGAGGACGTCACTTTGAATGGTTTCTACTGGGAACTGAAGAGAAAACTGGACTGGACCATTCAACCATCACCCCATCATTCACTCACTCACTCACTCACTCACTCACTCACTCACTCACTCAGCCCCTCCCTCACTCACTCAGCCCCTCCCTCCCTCACTCATCTCCTCAGATTGGTTGGTTTGGATTAAAGTCTCGTGAGATTAAAGCTCTCATTCGTCTGATATCAGCGTAATGATGTTACAGCCATGTAGCGTAGCATGCTAATACAAGAGCAACAAAGAGAGCCAATCTTATGAAACTTCCCCAGAGAATTGTGTGTGTGTGTGTGTGTGTGTGTGTGTGTGTGTGTGTGTGTGTGTGTGTGTGTGTGTGTGTGTGTGTGTGTGTGTGTGTGTGTGTGTTGTCATTAAGGATTCACAGCAGCTCTGGATTAGCTGCAGATGAATGAATGAATGAGGCTATTTTCCTGGTTAGCTTCAAGGTTAGCGAGACCTTAGCTCGTGAGCTCCTGGGGCTAAACTCTGTCGTACGGTTACACTGAAGACAAGAGGCCAGAGAAGTAGTCATGAGGGAGCGTTAGTGTATACAGCAGCAGAGCAGAGGCAGATATCTATAACAGTGTTGAGGACGACAGTGATGTAAAGTCAAAGTGAGGATTAACGCTTGTTTCAGCGTGAGGTCGTGAACACGGAGAAGAACATTAGTGTGAAAACAGATCTAAATATTTGCCACATTTTTAACATCATTAAACCTTTTTAAATTTCCTCAGGTTACAATGTTGTTATTACTGACACTAATGAAACATTACATCATTCACTGAAAGAGGGAAATGTTTGATAAAACAGTTCTTTAGGAAAAAGGTTCATTTAAAATAAATGGAACAAGTAAATCAACACACTTTAATATATTGCTTTTAAGTTTGTTTAACAGCTAATGAGTAAATGAACTGATGAATAATGAATGAATGAATGAATAAATACTGTTGTATTAGACCATTTACGTGTGAACACAAACACACTTTCTTATTTACACAAAGACATAAAGAACGTCTTCCTCCTCATTTCATCTTCTCTTAGAACTGAACTTCACTGACTGATCCTCCAGCTCTTATTTTGAAGGAGATTTGAATGTGTTTGATACCAGGAAACAGAGGCTAATGCTAATGCTAATGCTAAAGTGATGTGGGCTAATCTGATTGTGTGAGTTGTTGTGGTTTTGTTGCTGCACCTTCTCTGTCTTTGGTTTTCATGTCTGCTGGAATAAGGAATATGACAAATGATGACGCACACACACACACACACACACACACACACACACACACACACACACACACACACACCTGCATACATAAATAGGTAATATAATAACTTCCCGTTCTTGTGAACGATAGCTTCAGAATGTCCGGAGTGAATTTCCTCAAATTTGGCAAAACCATTGACTTGGACTCAAAGATGAAGCGATTGGATTTTGGCGGTCGAAGGTCAAAGGTCAAAGGTCAAAGGTCAAAGGTCGCTGTGTTTTGTCAATCTCACGTTAACGTTTGTCTTTAACCCTGAATGAGCTCAGTCAGTTTTTACAGGAGCTCACAAAGGACAGAGTTGACACAGTGTTTTTGCTCAGTGGTACATTCCTCTGCTGCACACAGGAAGTGGTTTGTTTTGTTTTGACAGTAAAGTGAGACGACTGCAAACACAAAGGAGAGTCCAGACGTTTCACAAGTCAATTCTACTGCTGAAAAAACCCAGTCGTCAATAAACGCTTCTTGTCCCCGCCCGCCCCTGCTCTGCTGATGTATACACACAAACGCTCCCTGAGTCAGGTCTGATAGTTTTGCCTGACAGAGCCTCTTTTCCCTGGGTCCTTGAGACCCTTGAAAAGATTTTGAAAATCACCCTCTAAACAGACCAGGGTCCTTGAAAGTGCTTGAATGTTGTTCATAAAGAAGTGAAGTTGATATTGAGCTAAATGTCTCCCTCGTTTGTTACGACGCCACCTACTGTTTGACGTACGTAGACGAGGCCTACGCAGGACAAACGTGGAGACGTCATTACGAGGACGGTGTTGTGGACATCGTGGACAAAGACACTCTAACAGGTCACTGTCTCATCTTTAGCTGCGTCAGAACATTTTGGTCTTTGAAGTTGAGGGAGTTGATCCTGGAAAAGTCCTTGAATCTGATGTCAACCAAGGCATCGGAACTGTTTTTTAAAAAAAAGTCCACATTCTGAGATGAAGTAGAGAATTAGAGTGTGAATATTGATATAAACCAGTGTTTTTCAGCCAGTGTGAGATCGTCAGAGATCGTCAGGTTTGACGTGGGAAATTATCCAATTTCACCAAATTGGTCTAAAAACATTTTTTGAAAACAAAGAATCTGCAAATATGAGGATATAAATATTCAAGACACTTTGATAAGAATGACTAAATTGTTAATTTAGGAGGATATACAGAGGAACATTTTTGTTTGGTGACGTAATGAAACAAATGTACCTTGTCTCAAAAAAGGTTGAAAAACACTGATATAAAGTGTTGTTTTAATGTCCTTGACTTTGCTGCAGCAGCTGAACGTGAACACAGTGACGACTGATTGTGTGTCAGTGTTGTCACTTCTTTCCTCTCACACTCACTGTGTCATGAACACGACTGTGATGCACGACTGCGTCGTTTCCTTCAGAAAACGCTCGACGCCTGAACGCAGCACGTTATCACTCTGCCGTCGTCGCGCTCTGATGCAGCTTCATGACGGATGAACGTCGCTGTTCTTCACCACGTGTTTCAGTCCATTACTGTGATGTTTCATCAATGATTTTCTCTGTCGTTCATAGTGTTTTACCTCAAACTGTGCGAGTCTTAAAACAGTTTGTTATGAGGTTCTAACGTTAAGTATTTCCTCTCGGTTTTGTCGTCCTTGTTTTTCCCTGAATCAGAATAACTTTATTGGTCCCTGCAGGGAAATGAGTTTGTTAAAATGCAACACACGCATTTAGTAAAGAGGAGGCAAATAAGTATGAGAAAAAGAAAAAGACGTCTTTTATTTACTTATTTATCTCTGTTTGGTGAATTCAAGCTGTTTATTTGACAGTTTCTGACCAATGATCACATCTGTTTCACTCGTGTTCACCAAAGTCCAGAGAGGAGTTTGTGCCATTGTTGCTGTTTTGAACTCTCTGTTTGATTGACCTCAGTGACACAAAGTGACCACACGAGGCAGCAGAGGACCAGCAGCTCCTGTGTCTCTGTAGCTAACATCACTGTGGGAGTCGAGAAAAAGAGCGGGAAAAGTGCAAAGTAAATGACATTTCTTTGTATTTTTGGGTGAGCACTGTGCACTACGCCCTCTGCAGGTGAGAGTCATTCTGTGTTTTTATTTTTAAATGGTAAAAGTGTTGATGGTGCATGTAGAGAACATGATAAATGACTTGTGTTGAGGGCACACGAGTCATGTGAAGGTGTTTGTGTTTATGAGGAACAATGTGAAGTCACAGCTCAGCTCTTTTTAATGCACCGCTGTAAGTGTGTCATATGTGTGTGTGGGGGGGGGGGGGGTGAGGGGGGCTAACGGGGGGGGTGTGTGTGGGGGGGGTGACGGGGGTGTAACCGGCGTCCGTGATCTCCCTCACGGCGGTTTGTCAGCGTGTCTGAGCCTCTGATGTGAGCGTAGTTAAACAGGAAGTCTTAACGCTGGCTGCCTTTTTAATATTCTGCTTGATCAATATTGTTAAAAAAAAGAAAAGAAACGGCTGCTTTAGTTAATAGCTCCGGCCCTGGAGGCTGTTTGGCCCTGATTCTCTCCTCTGTAAACATCATTCTGCTGTAATTGAACAAACAGTCACATTTGTTCGGCTGAACGCTCGCTCGCTCTGTGCGACAGTGATGACACAACGCTACATCGTTCATGATCCTGTCATATATGTCACATGTATATGTGACATATATATATGTGACATATATATATGTGACATATATATATGTCACATATATATATGTGACATATATATATGTGACATATATATATGTCACATATATATATGTCACATATATATATGTGACATTTGTTTATCTTCTCTTCACAGTTATTTTAGTGAATGACCTGCTCTGTCGTCTGAATGTTTAGTTTCTGTTGCTGCTGTTACGCACTTTTTTTACGCACCAACGTAAATCATTTTACTGCACTTTTCCTTCTGGTGCATGGTGCACTATGTCATTTCTGCCACTAGGGGTCGCACTCTGTCGCACTCAAAGGCCTCGTTTAGACTTCAGTCCAAATCACATTTATAAGCAAATCAGACGTAAACATAGAGACGTAAAGACGTAGAGAATTAACGACGTGGAGATGTAGAAACGTAAAGACGTAAAGACGTAAAGACGTAAAGACATAAAGACGTAGAGACGTAGAGACGTAGAGACGTAGAGACATAGAGAATTAACCACGTGGAGACGTAAAGACGTAAAGACTCTAAGATGTAAAAAGACATAGAGACGTAGAGATGTGGAGACGTAAAGATGTAAAGACGTAGAGACGTAGAGACGTAAAGAATTAATGACGTGGAGACGTAAAGACGTAAAGATGTAGAGACGTAAAAAGACGTAGAGACGTAACGATGTAGAGACGTAGAGATGTAAAGACGTGGAGAAGTAAAAAGACGTAGAGACATAAAGACGTAAAGATGTGGAGAAGTAAAAAGACGTAGAGACGTAAAGACGTAAAGATGTGGAGACGTAAAAAGACGTAGAGACATAAAGACGTAAAGATGTGGAGACGTAAAAAGACGTAGAGACGTAGAGACGTAAAAAGACGTAGAGACATAGAGACGTAAAGATGTAGAGACGTAAAGACGTAAAGATGTAGAGACGTAAAAAGACGTAAAGATGTAAAGACGTAGAGACGTAAAAAGACGTAAAGACGTAAAGATGTAGAGACGTAAAGACGTAAAGACGTAAAGATGTAAAGATGTAAAGACGTAAAGATGTAGAGACGTAAAGATGTAAAGATGTAAAGACGTAAAGACGTAAAGACGTAGAGACGTAAAGATGTAAAGACGTAAAGATGTAAAGATGTAAAGATGTAAAGATGTAAAGATGTAAAGACGTAAATATGTAAAGACGTAAAGATGTAGAGACGTAAAGATGTAGAGACGTAAAAAGACGTAAAGATGTAAAGATGTAAAGACGTAAAGATGTAAAGATGTAAAGATGTAAAGATGTAAAGATGTAAAGATGTAAAGATGTAAAGACGTAAAGATGTAGAGACGTAAAGATGTAGAGACGTAAAGATGTAGAGACGTAAAGACGTAAAGATGTAGAGACGTAAAGATGTAGAGACGTAAAGATGTAGAGACGTAAAGACGTAAAGATGTAGAGACGTAAAGATGTAGAGACGTAAAGATGTAGAGACGTAAAGATGTAGAGACGTAAAAAGACGTAAAGATGTAAATATGTAAAGACGTAAAGACGTAAAGATGTAGAGACGTAAAGATGTAGAGACGTAAAGACGTAAAGATGTAGAGACGTAAAAAGACGTAAAGATGTAAAGATGTAAAGACGTAAAGATGTAAAGACGTAAAGATGTAAAGACGTAAAGATGTAAAGACGTAAAGATGTAAAGACGTAAAGATGTAGAGACGTAAAGATGTAAAGATGTAGAGACGTAAAGGGAAAATCTGATAATGTCGGGTAAATATTTTATACGAATCAAATGTCCCGACACTAACTGGTTACAGTAGATAGGATTTATTTAAACTGTCCTAAAATCCACCAGGGGGCGACTCCACTGGTTTGTTTGGAAGTCGACTCCTGACTTGATTTATTGTGATGTTTCCTGGAGGATTTAATGATCTTAAGCTTCATGATCAGGTCAAAGTGTTAGATACTGTGATCATGATGTTCAGTAATTATTAGTTATGGTAAAGTGACGTCTTTGGCTGCCGTTAAAAACAAAGCACTTATATAATTAAAGATTATCCAAGATTATAATCAATTAAATTATAATAAGGAAACACGATCAAAGGCAGCTGATGATAGAATGATTGTGAAGTGACGTCGTCTGCATAGAAAACAGCAACCATGTAAAACAGGCTGAGAACGGTTAGAATACATTTGTTTTTGAACCTGTAGGAGGCAGCAGAGAGCATCAAATATCTCAGGACGGAGCTGATTAAAATTAAAATTAATCAGTAAAAATGTCTGTGTGCTTCGATGTTGATTGAAATCAGAAACACTGAAATGATTCATGTTCTCCTGAAGTTCACAACAGTCGTCTTCTCTTAATGTCGTTGGCAGTGATTCCACTTTGTGACGCTGTGAGAATATAAGGGCTGTCAAAAGATTAACAATTTTAATCAGATTAATCACAGGTAGCTGTGGATTAATCACGATTAATCACCATTAATTACCATTCGTAAATATGCCAGAAAAATTCTAATTTTCTCTTTATATTGTTGTAGGAACGGAGAGATAAATAAAGTATGTGAAAATATAAATGTAAAGAACAATAAAATACTGTAAATAACTTGTAAAAACCTTTACAAACTTAGTAAAAAATAAACATTACATTGTAAAAAAAAACACATTATAAGACAATATAAATAAATAGAAAAAAATTAAATACTGTAAATAACTTTGAAAAAACTTTTTTTTTTAAACTACACATTGCACTGTAAATAACTCACATTATAAACAAAATATAAAGTATAGAAGTTAAATGAGTTAAGTTAAATTCCTCATCAGCACTTTGAAACACTGCTTCTACTAGTTAGCGTTAGCGTCAGCTAGCATTCTGACGCTAATGTTAGCTGCTGTCTGTGTCCCCGTTAGTTAGACAGTGACTGTTAATGTTATGATTATATCATTATCCACTTACAACTGTGTGTCTTTCTTTCTTTTTTCTTCCTCTTCTAACTTCCTGATTGATAATTCCTCTTCATTTTCCTTCATCTTCACACAGGTTAACTTGAGGAGACGTGGGGCCTCTTTAGGGAGGTTTACTACTGACATGTTATTGTTGTTTAATGGAGACGATGATGCAGCTGCTCACTGATGCATTTAGTCTCAGAGTGTCAGGAGCCCCTCTATCGACTCAGGGCCCCAAAGCGCGATGAAAGTGAGAAAGTGCGTTAATGCGTTAATTTTGACAGCTCTAGAGAAAATATAATGAAATATCTGTGAGATTAGAGTCTGAGAGTTTCCCTCAGTGTCGTGTTACAAACTCACTCCTGTGTGTAGATTTGTTTCAGTGTTTTCTGACAAACACACAGATTCTCAGGCTGCAGCTGTCGTCGCTGTCAGAGGCTTCAGGACTTTCTCCTGTAAACAAGTGTGTGTGTGTGAACACAAACAGACACACACATCAACACCGCTGCATTCATCAGCTCTGCTCTGATTGGTCAGTGGACGTGGAGGCGGATCCTCCGCATCCTTAAAAGGTGCAAATATATGGACCAGAGTCTGGAGAAGGATTGATTTTCTTCACACGATCAATAACCAAACGAGTGTCTTTGAAACGTCCACAAACAAGGAAACGACAGCTGTTGAGATGTTGTTCCTCTTGTGACCACACGGTAATGAGAGCGAGGATCACTCACAGGTTCTCATGGAAACAGGAAGAGACACAACAGGATGTTATGTTCAAATATATATATATAAATATATATATCTGTTCTTTGTCACGACTATAAGGACGTCTGTGACTGTAGATGATGTCCTTGGTTTGGACCATTTTCAGCTTGGCCCATTATCCATGTTAGCATTTACAGAGTTCTCATTGTCCTGGAAATCCTTGAGGGATCCTTGAAACCCTGCCGTCAGTTGGGATCGGCACCAGCAACCCTCATGTGGAGGATAAAGATGTCAGTGTTGACTCAGTGTTTTGTTGTGTGGATGAAAAAAAGAAAAGTTGTCTCAGAATTTGATGGACTTTTAAATGTAGATTCTGTTCAAAGTCTAATATGAGGATTAATGAAGAGACTCAGGCTTTAAATGAGTCCTTGAAAGTCTTTAAAAATCATCCCCTAAACAGACCTGGGTCCTTGAAAGTGCTTGAATCTTTGTTCATAAAGAAGTGAAGTTGATATTGAGCTAAATGTCTCCCTCGTTTGTAACGGCGCCACCTACTGTTTGACGGCCTGCGTTGCTTGACGTACGTAGACGAGGCCTACGCAGGACAAACGTGGAGACATCATCACTAGGACGGTGTTGTGGACACTGTCCACTGTCTCTCTGTCGTTGACGTGAGATTCCAGAACAATGAGCGAGTAAAGTTAAGAAAGAGAGAGAAAATGACCACGTGATGTCTGGGAAATGAAAATTCAGCCTCGTTGACGAGGAATCGTCTTAATATCAGCCCTGAAACATAGTTTCATGATGAATAACATCTATATTTTATAGATATCTATGCTGCAGTG
>NC_139810.1:242500-250000 GCF_963457635.1 Microchirus variegatus | reverse complement strand
TCTCTCTTTTCTGTTCTCTCTCTCTTTTCTGTTCTCTGTCTCTCTCCCTCTCTCTCTCTCTCTCTCTCCCTCTCTCATTAGCGTGTAAATCCTATAAATGGCCTCTGATTGTCTTTTATGATGAAAAAGCATGAGCACAAACACACTTAATCTGCTCAGATTATCACACACACACACACACACACACACACAGCTGCTTTACTCTCTGGGGAAACGGTTGCCATGACGCCTCCAGACGTAGCATCTGAGCACTGTTGTTGTTCTGTTGTTGTTTTTGTTGTTATTTTTTTTTTGCCAAAACTCGACTTCATCTATCAACACACACACACAAACACACACACACACACACACACACACACACCAACACACACACACACGCACACTCTTCATATCCTGAAAACATGTTTACCACTTTTTTTGTTGTTGTTTGTGGTTTAACCCGCTGACCTCGGTGTGGTTTACTTTTCAATAAGTCGTGGTGTGTGGTAACTGTCAGCTGAATATTTGTATGAGTATCATCTTATAACTAACTGACAACCTAATAACTTGACTGACAAACGGATCAGAATAAATAATCCTGACGTAAATGTCTTCTTCTTCTTCTTCTTCTTTTTTGGAGTTGACAGACTGGACGCAGCTTCTGCGTTATTCTGCCCCCTACAGTCTGAAGACGTATCTGCATTTAAGGGGTGTCCCATTTCTAAGTGACAAAATAACCCTCAACACTTGGTTTTGAGGCCAGTTAAGATTAAGGGTTAAGATAGGAATTGGAATTGGTCCAAATAATGGAAACACACTTTTCTGTAAATTCACCACTTCACTTCACAGCATAAATGACAGTGTGGTGAAATAAGAGCTCCACTGGCGCCGCGGTCGGGCAGTTATTACCCACAAGACACCAGGAGGAAGATGATAATCCTCTAGAGTGAGACCTTTTCCTCTCAGAGACATTTTACACTTTTACTCCATTGATCTCGAAGAACGTTCTGACTGAACTTCAGCATCAAGACTCTGTCATTAAAGAGTGTTTCAAACACCATAATATCCTGTAATATCAAAATATAAACTCTGTAGAATCCCAGCTTTAGATTCTCTGTGAACAGACATATTTATAAATGCTTTACGACGTAAAGGACGACTTCCTGCTGTGTTTCCTCTGTCTGAAAAGCACAGCTGGCTCCATGTGGCTTTGCTAAATAGTGTTCATTAGCGTAGCAGCATCCGCACTCTGCAGCCGCTGCTGCTGAAGCTGCTGAAGCTGCTGCTGAAGCTGAAGCTGCTGCTGAAGCTGCTGCTGCTGAAGCTACTGCTGAAGCTGCTGCTGCTGCTACTGCTGCTGCTGCCGAAGCTGAAGCTGCTGCTGAAGCTGAAGCTGTTGCTGAAGCTGCTGCTGCTGCTGAAGCTGCTGCTGCTGCTGCTGCTGAAGCTGCTGCTGCTGCTGCTGAAGCTGCTGAAGCTGCTGCTGAAGCTGAAGCTGTTGCTGAAGCTGCTGCTGCTGCTGAAGCTGCTGAAGCTGCTGCTGAAGCTGAAGCTGTTGCTGAAGCTGCTGAAGCTGCTGCTGAAGCTGCTGCTGCTGAAGCTGCTGCTGCTGAAGCTGCTTCTGCTGCTGCTGCTGAAGCTGAAGCTGAAGCTGCTGCTGCTGCTGCTGCTGCTGCTGCTGCTGCTGCTGCTGTTGCTGCTGCTGCTGCTCCCTCTGGCTAACTGCAGTATTTGTCAGTGGTTCCATTAAAGAACATTTCATTTCCTCTCTGAACTCACAAAGTTCACAAAGACAAAGATTGTGTCGTAAACACAGACGTCTGATTTACATCCTCTGTTGTGATGTAATGATGTCACTGCAGAGAGGTTTTAATTGGCCTGAGGGTTTAGATCTGACAGAGGGACACACACACACACACACACACACACACACACACACACACACACACACACACACGAACACACACACAGTTCTATTTTTACTCCCTGCTGCTCCTGAAGTCCTAACATGAGCCACAGACCCGTGAACATGAATAAATACAAACTCGTTGTATTTTCAATGTAAAATCTAGTTGAAAACAATGATTTAAACAGATTCTTATTATTAAAAAGTCAAAGGATTTTGTTTAAACATCGTAGAAAAGAAACACGTGTTTGTTTTAATCCACGAGTGTTTGAACGCTTTTTAACAAGAGTGAGGGAGTGTGAATGAGTGAGTGTGAATGAGTGAGTGTGAATGAGTGAGTGAATGAGTGAGTGTGAATGAGTGAGTGTGAATGAGTGAGTGAGTGTAAATGAGTGAATGAGTGAGTGTGAATGAGTGTAAATGAGTGAGTGAGTGAGTGTGAATGAGTGAGTGTGAATGAGTGTAAATGAGTGAGTGAGTGAGTGTGAATGAGTGAGTGTGAATGAGTGTAAATGAGTGAGTGAGTGAGGGAGTGAGTGTGCATGAGTGAGTGTGAATGAGTGTAAATGAGTGAGTGAGTGAGTGTGAATGAGTGAGTGAGTGTGAATGAGTGAGTGAATGAGTGTAAATGAGTGAGTGAGTGAGTGAGTGTGAATGAGTGAGTGAATGAGTGAGTGTGAATGAGTGAGTGAGTGTGAATGAGTGAGTGTGAATGAGTGTAAATGAGTGAGTGAGTGTGAATGAGTGAGTGAATGAGTGTAAATGAGTGAGTGTGAATGAGTGAGTGTGAGTGAGTGAGTGAGTGAATGAGTGAGATTCACAGATTATTCTGGGTTATTTCATCTCTGAGGATCATTTGTGTTTGTGCTGAGTCATGAATCAACCTCTAATTGGGTTTCAGAATGGATTTTCTTTTTCTGTGTACACACACACACACACACACTCACACACACACACTCACACACACACACACACACACACACACACACACACACACACACACACACACACACACACACACACACACACACACACGTACACACACACACACACACAGAGTTTGTATCCAGGTTCTAATGAAATGAACTTCAGGTCTTTTCTCTGATGTTTCTTCTCTCAGTTCCTGTAACAAAAAAAACACATGATGACAGAGGAGTTAGCTCCGCCTCTAACGTGTGTGTGTGTGTGTGTGTGTGTGTGTGTGTGTGTGTGTGTGTGTGTGTGTGTGTGCGTGCGTGCGTGCGTGCGTGCGTGCATGTGTGTGTGTGTGTGACCTGAGATGAATCACTTAGAACCTCCCACAGAGACCTCTCTTTGTTAGATGTGAGGACATCATTAGGAGTTAAGTGTCTGAGGACAGAGGACAGAAATAACCTGGAGTTCAGAGAGAAAAGAGACAACGTTTACATCTGTGTGAAAACACGTCAGAGTTAAGAATCCTAAAGAAACCATGAAGGCTTTGATCATTGGCTTTATATGTGGTTTATATGTGGTTTATATGTGGTTTATATGTGGGTTATATGTGGGTTATATGTAGTTTATATGTTGTTTATATGCGGTTTATATGCGGTTTATATGCGGTTTATATGTGGTTTATATGTTGTTTATATGTTTTTATGTGGTTTATATGTGGTTTTTATGTGGTTTATATGTTGTTTATATGTGGTTTATATGTTGTTTATATGTGATTTATATGTTGTTTATATGTTGTTTATATGTGGTTTATATGTGGTTTATATGTGGTTTTTATGTGGTTTATATGTGGTTTATATGTGGTTTATATGTTGTTTATATGTGGTTTATATGTTGTTTATATGTGATTTATATGTTGTTTATATGTGGTTTATATGTGGTTTTTATGTGGTTTATATGTGGTTTATATGTTGTTTATATGTGGTTTATATGTGGTTTATATGTGATTTATATGTTGTTTATATGTGGTTTATATGTGGTTTATATGTGGTTTATATGTGGTTTTTATGTGGTTTATATGTGGTTTATATGTGGTTTATATGTTGTTTATATGTGGTTTATATGCGGTTTATATGCTGTTTATATGCTGTTTATATGTGGTCTATATGCGGTTTATATGTTGTTTATATGTGGTTTATATGTGGCTTATATGTGGTTTATGTGGCTTATATGTGGTTTATGTGGTTTATGTGGTTTATATGCGGTTTATATGTGGTTTATATGTGATTTATATGTTGTTTATATGTTGTTTATATGTGGTTTATATGTGGTTTTTATGTGGTTTATATGTGGTTTATATGTGGTTTATATGCGGTTTATATGCGGTTTATATGCTGTTTATATGCTGTTTATATGCTGTTTATATGTGGTTTATATGCAGTTTATGTTGTTTATATGTTGTTTATATGTGGTTTATATGTGGTTTTTATGTGGTTTATATGTGGTTTATATGTTGTTTATATGTGGTTTATATGTGGTTTATATGCGGTTTATATGTGGTTTTTATGTGGTTTATATGTGGTTTATATGCGGTTTATATGCGTTTATATGCGTCTATATGTGGTTTATATGTTGTTTATATGTGGTTTATATGTGGTTTATATGTGGCTTTATCATGTTTGTCTGCTGTCCGACTGTCGGGACCACATCATGATTCTTTTTCAGTTTTCGCTCATTTCCTCAATCTTCTCAGATCCCGTCTCTGTTCTCTGGTCCACTACACTGGTTGTCTTCAAAGGCTCTGCTCCCCCTTCCTTTTACATAATGGTATGATCCTAGTTTGTCCTCTCATGTCAGCAGAAGATTTGTTTCTCCTCGTGGCTCTAAAGGATGGTCCGGTAGATCCGGCTTGTTGTTGAAGGACACGTCAAGAATCACAGAGTTTAACTCTTCACCGTCAGAATCAGAGATTTATTCAGATTAACACTTTTTAAAAAGCGACAGAGCAAAGTGAGAGAGAGAGAATCACCAGAGAGAGAGAGAGTTAAAAAGGAATGTGTGATTACAGGTGTTCTATTTAGGGAAAGGGTAAAAAAAGGAGGGAGAACAAAAAGAGAGGAGGAGAGAGAAGAAGAAGAGAGTGTTGTCTCTTTGTTCTCCTCTTCAAAGGAGAGTGGGAGGCGTTCAGGTTCTTCAGTCACGATCAGAACATGAAGAGAAAGCTTTAAAGACAGAGATCCATCCATTCAGTCTTTATAATCATTAAAACTAAAGCAGCTTCTTAAATATAATTACACTGCAAAGAAGCAGCAGATATACAGTAAATATACAGTAGATACATATATATGTATATATATATATAGTAGAACAAAATCATTAAGACTGAATCATTGATTTCCTTGGTTTGGGAAACAATAATCCTCTTTTTTTCTTTGTTGATGAAGAAACGTTCAGAGGATAATTGACTAATGCAGGAGAACATGGATGATTTTTAAATTCCTAAACAGTTCTAAAGGTTTCTCACTTTTATAGAAGTTAAACTGTGAAGAATCTTCTTCAGCAGGAAGTTCACAGACGACGTTCAGGCGATAATGAATCGTGAAGAAGTGAGACTCAGTGTCAGGTGGAGTCACCGAGCGTCAGAGGCTCCAACGAGGTTCAGATAAAACGGAAAAAAAAAGACGTGAACGATGGGCGGATCCAAAGAAGTGGGCGGAGTCATCTCAGTCGTCACATGACAGCTGTGTGAAGCTGTGGTGACATGGTTTTTTTCTCTGCACACACACACACACACACACTGTGTCTGTTCTATTTCCCATGTTTCTGTGTCAAAATAAAGACATTTTTTTTGTCTTTATATATATTTTCATATATTCCTATATATAAATACATATGAAAAGAATCAAAGGTCAAATTCACACAGTTTACAGTTTATATTAAACCATCAATGCAGATTTGACTGAAGCTGTTTATCAGGAAGGACACAACGAAGGGGAAGTGATCAGCACCATGGACAGCACTCAGTCAGGAGCTGTTTAATGTCAGTGGTGCTGAAATGACCTCTGACTTTGATAAAGAAGCAAATGAAGATGTGACTTTTGTCTCATGAAGTTTACATCAATAATCATCAAGAACTGAAGATGACACACACTCACACACTCACACACACACACACACTCACACACACAAGGGATATTAAAATATTCATATTATTATTATAATCCTTTCAGCTCGTTATGTTGTTTTTAGCTCTTTGTGTTGCTGTTAGCTTGCTGTGTTATTGTTAGCTTGCTGTGTAATTGTAAGCTTGTTGTGTTATTGCTAGCTGGTTGTGTTATTGTTAGCTGGTTGTGTTACTGTTAGCTGGCTGTGTTGTTGTCAGCTGGTTGTGTTATTGTTAGCTGGTTGTGTTATTGTCAGCTGGTTGTGTTATTGTTAGCTTGTTGTTTTGCTGTTAGCTTGTTGTGTTATTGTTAGATGGTTGTGTTATTGTTAGCTTGCTGTGTTATTGTTAGCTTGCTGTGTAGATGTAAGCTTGTTGTGTTATTGTTAGCTGGTTGTGTTATTGTTGGCTGGTTGTGTTATTGTTAGCTGGTTGTGTTGTTGTTCGCTGGTTGTGTTATTGTTAGCTGGTTGTGTTATTGTTAGCTGGTTGTGTTATTGTTAGCTGGTTGTGTTGTTGTTCGCTGGTTGTGTTATTGTTAGCTGGTTGTGTTATTGTTAGCTGGTTGTGTTATTGTTAGCTTGTTGTGTTATTGTCAGCTGGTTGTGTTATTGTTAGCTTGTTGTGTTGCTGTTAGCTTGTTGTGTTATTGTTAGCTGGTTGTGTTATTGTTAGATGGTTGTGTTATTGTTAGCTTGTTGTGTTATTGTTAGCTTGCTGTGTTATTGTTAGCTGGTTGTGTTACTGTTAGCTGGTTGTGTTATTGTTAGCTTGTTGTGTTGTTGTTCGCTGGTTGTGTAATTGTTAGCTGGTTGTGTTATTGTTAGCTGGTTGTGTTGTTGTCAGCTGGTTGTGTTATTGTTAGCTTGTTGTGTTGTTGTCAGCTGGTTGTGTTATTGTTAGCTTGTTGTGTTGTTGTCAGCTGGTTGTGTTATTGTTAGCTGGTTGTGTTACTGTTAGCTGGTTGTGTTATTGTTAGCTGGTTGTGTGTGTGTTGTCTAACTTGCCGTCAGGCGGCCGAGACGATAGGTCGACCAATGAGAAGGTTTTTATAGAAATCAGGGCAGATAATTGAACCCAGATAACAATCTGATGTGGTTTTACGTGGTCTGATGTGGTCTAATGTGGTCTGATGTGGTCTGATGTGGTCTAAAGCTGACTCAGGTGGTCTGATGTGATCTGATGTGGTCTGATGTGGTCTGAAGCTGACTCAGGTGGTCTGATGTGGTCTGATGTGGTCTAAAGCTGAGGTCTAAAGCTGACTCAGGTGGTTGTGTTGTTGCTGTGTCGCCTCCTTTTGTGTTTGTTAGTTGTATTTATTACTCTGTGTGTTTTTTGCCTGGTTGGTTGTTTTCTTCCAGCACTTTAATGTCGTGTCTCTTCTGCAGTTTCTCAGGTTAATGAAACCAAACTGTAGACGAATCACTGAAGGTTTTTCTCCTCAGAAGAAAAAGACATAGAATCATCTGAGAGTGAGACGTTTGCTCAGAAGCCTCTGGTTTGGCCTCGAGTCACTGACGTCTGTGGAGTCTGTGGTGTT
>NC_139810.1:155000-237500 GCF_963457635.1 Microchirus variegatus | reverse complement strand
CCTTCTGTCCTCCTGTCCTCATGCCCTCATGTCCTCATGCCCTCAAGTCCTCATGTCCTCATGTCCTCATGTCCTTCTGTCCTCATGTCCTTCTGTCCTCCTGTCCTTGTGTCCTCCTGTCCTCGTGTCCTCATGTCCTTCTGTCCTCCTGTCCTTCTGTCCTCATGTCTTCCTGTCCTCATGTCTTCCTGTCCTCCTGTCTTCCTGTCCTCCTGTCCTCATGTCCTCCTGTCCTTGTGTCCTCATGTCTTCCTGTCCTCATGTCCTTCTGTCCTCATGTCCTTGTGTCCTCATGTCCTCCTGTCCTCATGTCCTTGTGTTCTCATGTCCTTCTGTCCTCATGTCCTTCTGTCCTCATGTCCTCCTGCCCCAGTGCCCGTAGGAAGTATGTATTCCTATTTTTCCTCTAGCTACGCTAATGCTAATGGAAAATGAAAACATTGTGGTTGCGTACCTAATGAGGTTGCACAGTGTTTGTATTATGTGAGCTAATGCTAACCATAGCCTCGCTAGCTTACGTTTGGAAACAGGTTCGCCAAGTTAGCCGCAAAAGTAGTAGCATAATAAAAATAAAATAAATATGTGCTGGCGTATTAGTGAATGGACACGTCGTGGTTTCTGTATAAAAACCATGTTCCAACAGCCATTACTGTGTGTGTGTGTGTGTGTGTGTGTGTGTGTGTGTGTGTGTCAGGGTTAATTCATATTTAATTCATATTTAAATGTTTTTTTTGCGTGTTCTCTTCTTCTCATAATTGTGTTTGCACTTCCTGTCGACTCTTAGAAGTGGAGTCACTGAGGCGTTCTGTTGATAGCATTCTGCTAATCGCTAATTACAAAGACACACACACACACACACACACGTGCATATAACCGTCCCTGACTATTATTTAATGACACCTGGGCAGTGAGTGTCATCACAGCAGCTAATGAGACGCCTCTGTGTGTGTGTGTGTGTGTGTGTGTGTGTGTGTGTGTGTGTGTGTGTGTGTGTGTGTGTGTGTGTGTGTGTGTGTGTGTGTGTGTGTGTGTCTGTGTGTGTCTGTGTGTGTAGAAATGGCCCGATGGCATAAGTCAGAGGTGTCAAACCCTTATTTTCATTTTTTATCTCCTGGTCTCCTGGACTCCTGGTCTCGTAACTCCTGGTCATGTGACTCCTGGTCATGTGACTCCTGGTCTCCTGGTCATGTGACTCCTGGTCATGTGACTCTTGGTCTCCTGGTCATGTGACTCCTGGTCTCCTGGTCATGTGACTCCTGGTCATGTGACTCTTGGTCATGTGACTCCTGGTCATGTGACTCCTGGTCATGTGACTCCTGGTCATGTGACTCCTGGTCTCCTGGTCATGTGACTCTTGGTCATGTGACTCTTGGTCATGTGACTCCTGGTCATGTGACTCTTGGTCTCCTGGTCATGTGACTCCTGGACTCTTGGTCATGTGACTCCTGGTCATGTGACTCTTGGTCATGTGACTCCTGGTCATGTGACTCCTGGTCTTGTGACTCCTGGTCTCCTGGTCATGTGACTCCTGGCCTTGTGACTCCTGGTCTCCTGGTCATGTGACTCCTGGTCTTGTGACTCCTGGTCTCCTGGTCATGTGACTCCTGGTCTTGTGACTCCTGGTCATGTGACTCTTGGTCATGTGACTCCTGGTCATGTGACTCCTGGTCTTGTGACTCCTGGTCTCCTGGTCATGTGACTCTTGGTCATGTGACTCCTGGTCTTGTGACTCCTGGTCTCCTGGTCATGTGACTCTTGGTCATGTGACTCCTGGTCTTGTGACTCCTGGTCTCCTGGTCATGTGACTCCTGGTCATGTGACTCTTGGTCTCCTGGTCATGTGACTCCTGGACTCTTGGTCATGTGACTCCTGGTCATGTGACTCTTGGTCTCCTGGTCATGTGACTCCTGGACTCTTGGTCATGTGACTCCTGGTCTTGTGACTCCTGGTCTCCTGGTCATGTGACTCCTGGTCATGTGACTCTTGGTCTCCTGGTCATGTGACTCCTGGACTCTTGGTCATGTGACTCCTGGTCATGTGACTCTTGGTCATGTGACTCCTGGTCATGTGACTCCTGGTCTTGTGACTCCTGGTCTCCTGGTCATGTGACTCCTGGTCTTGTGACTCCTGGTCTCCTGGTCATGTGACTCCTGGTCTTGTGACTCCTGGTCTCCTGGTCATGTGACTCCTGGTCTTGTGACTCCTGGTCATGTGACTCTTGGTCATGTGACTCCTGGTCATGTGACTCCTGGTCTTGTGACTCCTGGTCTCCTGGTCATGTGACTCTTGGTCATGTGACTCCTGGTCTTGTGACTCCTGGTCTCCTGGTCATGTGACTCCTGGTCTTGTGACTCCTGGTCTCCTGGTCATGTGACTCCTGGTCATGTGACTCCTGGTCTTGTGACTCCTGGTCTCCTGGTCATGTGACTCCTGGTCTTGTGACTCCTGGTCTCCTGGTCATGTGACTCTTGGTCATGTGACTCCTGGTCATGTGACTCCTGGTCATGTGACTCCTGGTCATGTGACTCCTGGTCTCCTGGTCATGTGACTCCTGGTCATGTGACTCCTGGTCTCCTGGTCATGTGACTCCTTCTTCATGAATAAGAAATGAGCTCCATTTCCAGATGAAGTCTCGCTCGTTCAGTTTTTTCTTGTCTTGTCTTTCCCTCTCACGCTCAGTGGCGCCCCCTCCCTCCTGTGTTACGGTAAAGCAGTTACTGTAATTGCGTTGTCTGTCTTTGAGCTGCAGACGGGATTGTTTTTGACTTGCAAATGTTTCAGATTAAATTGGACTAAATGACTTTTGGGAAATGTCTCTGGCATTTACCACGTCCTCCTGGAAAGGTTAATGTTATCTGCTGTCTTTTATTGTGAAGGTCTGAGAGGAGCTGCTGGTTAATATTATGTGCTGTCTTTTATTGTGAAGGTCTGAGAGGAGCTGCTGGTTAATATTATGTGCTGTCTTTTATTGTGAAGGTCTGAGAGGAGCTGCTGGTTAATATTATGTGCTGTCTTTTATTGTGAAGGTCTGGGAGGAGCAGGTGACAGTAGAAGAACCCAGTGTTTGTCCACCATGTACTAACTAACTAACTATCTAAACTAACTCACTGTTCTGTCCCCTCAGGTATGGAGACATGGTTCCAAAGACGATAGCAGGAAAGATCTTTGGTTCCATCTGTTCTCTCAGTGGAGTTCTGGTCATCGCTCTTCCTGTTCCTGTCATCGTGTCCAACTTCAGTCGCATCTATCATCAGAACCAGAGAGCAGACAAACGACGGGCTCAGAAAATGCAGGTCAGACCTTTATTTACCTTCACCTGGACACTAGGGGGCGACACTGAGGCCTCAGTCCCTCACTAACCATGGTGATGATGATGATGATGATGATGAGGATGATGATGAGGATGATGATGATGATGATGATGAGGATGATGATGATGATGAAGGTGATGATGATGATGATGAAGATGATGATGGTGAGGATGATGATTATGTTGATGATGATGATGATGATGAAGATGATGATGATGATGATGATGATGAAGATGATGAAGATGATGAAGATGATGACGGTGGTGATGATGATGTTGATGATGATGATGATTATGATGATGAAGATGTTGATGATGATGATGATGATGATGATGATGATGATGATGAAGATGTCCCCTGATGTCCAAACCCAAACCCTGACCTTTACATTTTGGCTTTTCTGCATAAATATTGAAGTTTTAATGAGTTCTCATGAATATTTATAGCATAAGTTATAATTAATTATCTGTAAATGATCTGTGGTTTATATAAAGTTAACACACACACACACACACACACACATTAACAACACTTATTTATGTAAAACTTTATGTGTTAATGTGAGGATCAACAACACGTTCACGTCTTCATTTCTCACCACTCACTCTCCCACACCAAAGTCCACAGAGAAACAACACAGGAGTCGATGATCCACTGCTGCCTCGTGTGGTCACTCTGTGTCACTGCTGCCTCGTGTGGTCACTCTGTGTCACTGCTGCCTCCATCACTGAGTTCACATGTTCACTTTATCTGAGGAACAAAAGCTTCATAATTCATAATAAAATCAATGAAATAGCTGCTTTGTCCCTGTGAGCTAAGGAGTAGAGGAGGAGGAGGAGAGGGGAGGAGAGGAGAGGAGGAGGAGAGAGGAGGAGGAGAGAGGAGCAGCAGTGGTGATGAAGGCCATAATGATCAGGGGGACGAGGGTGAAGAGCTGGAGGCGACGTTTGTCCTCATGCTGTTCTATCCTGAAATAACCATCACACACATGAGGAGGTGTGTGTGTGTGTGTGTGTGTGTGTGTGTGTGTGTTGTTGGCTTGACCTCCCCCTCCCCCCCCTCCCCCCCACACACACACACACAGTGTGTTCCACCTTGCTGTGGAACTGCAGTGTCTTTGGGCACCAGCTCCACTCAGGTGGTCCGGTCCGGTGTAGCTGTGGTCATTAAGCTGATCCCACTGTGGACATGTGGACGTCTCCGTGGACATGTGGACGTCTCTGTGGACATGTGGACGTCTCCGTGGACATGTGGACGTCTCCGTGGACATGGGACGTCTCCGTAGACATGTGGACGTCTCTGTGGACATGTGGACGTCTCTGTGGACATGTGGACGTCTCCGTGGACATGGGACGTCTCCGTAGACATGTGGACGTCTCTGTGGACATGTGGACGTCTCTGTGGACATGTGGACGTCTCCGTGGACATGGGACGTCTCCGTAGACATGTGGACGTCTCTGTGGACATGTGGACGTCTCTGTGGACATGTGGACGTCTCTGTGGACATGTGGACGTCTCTGTGGACATGTGGACGTCTCCGTGGACATGTGGACGTCTCTGTGGACATGTGGACGTCTCCGTGGACATGTGCAGTGAGGTCATCCGTTGATCTAAACGTAGAATCTCTCCCACATTTATAACCCTGAAGCTGTGACTCCTCCCCCATGAGGACCTTTGAATGACATCATCATTGTGTTGATGACATCACTGCTGTTTAACAGCTGGTTCAATCTCATGAGACTGAGATTAAATGAATGTTTTAGTTTATACATATTTTTATTATTATTATTCTAAAATAATGATTTTATATGTGGCTGCAGACTGACAGAAGTCAGAATCATCACTTATAGTTAGTTATAGTTATAGTTACTAGTTATTTCTCCCTAAAAGTTAATGAGTTACTGTATTGCAAAAGTAACTAGTTACTAGTTTTAATGTCCCTGAGCTGTAAAGATATAAACATCTTAATGTAAATGTTAAATATAAAAATAAGTCCTGACTGATCCAGAGGAAACTTAGTATTATCATCAATAATGAGGAGATTATCATCAATTATTGATGATAATCTATTAATTATTGATGATAATCTAGTGTAGATTATCATCAATAATAAGTAGATTATTACCAAACGTGAAGGAAAGTTAAAATACTAATCAGACAAAAACGTTGTTGAGCCTTAATCTGTGCAGAGTCTCCATCTTTAATTAGACCAACAACATTAACTGTTGCTGAACATTTAAGCTTCTGACGTCTTCAGTTACATATTGAGTTAGTTTTGACGTCTTTCTGTCTTTGTCCTCTGAAGAAGAAGAAGAAACAGTGGTTCAGTCCACAGCTTTGGTCCAAGTGGAGACAACTTTATTTAAACATCTAAAGCTCAGTTAGAACAGAGTAATGATGAAGTGATGAAAACATGACGATGACCATCACAGGACAAATAAATGTCACTACCCCTTTAAACCAGAGTGGAACTCCTCTTCTCTCCTCCTCTCATTCCTCCTCCTCTCCATCCTCTTCTTCCTCATCTTCCTCTTCTTCCTCCTCTTCCTCCTCTCCTCTTCCTCCTCTCTTCCTCCTCTCCTCCTCCTCTTCCTCCTCTCCTCCTCCTCTCCTCTTCCTCTTCTTCCTCATTTTCCTCCTCCTCTCCTCTTCTTCCTCCTCTTCCTCCTCTCCTCCTCCTCTCCTCTTCCTCTTCTTCCTCCTTTTCCTCCTCCTCTCCTCTCCTCTCCTCCTCTCTTCCTCCTCCTCTCCTCTTCTTCCTCCTCTCCATCCTCTTCTTCCTCCTCCTCTCCTCCTCTCCTCTCCTCCTCCTCCTCCTCAGAAGGTTACAGTCTGAAGGTGATGAAGATTGCTGGAGTGTTTTTCTTGAGACGATCAATAAAGTTTTCTGCAGCGGCAAAAAAAGGGAGCAAACGGACGTGAGGAGAAACGTAAAGGTCACATGATCACGTCTTTATCTCACTGTAAACCACTCACTCTCCCACACCAAAGTCCAGCTGCTGCTCCTCTGCTGCCTCCTGTGGTCACTTTGTGTCACTGAGGTGGAGGAAGAGGAGGAGGAGGAGGGATGATCACGTGATTTCTTCACAATCAATTCACACTTTCCTTTCTCTGTCCACACACACACACACACACACACACATTTTCTTTGACAGTCAAATTTTCACCAATTTCTCTCGTCTGCTTTCTTCTCTCTGAGGCTCTTGACTGGTGTGTGTGTGTGTGTGTGTGTGTGTGTGTGTGTGTGTGTGTGTGTGTGTGTTATCACAGAGTAACACGCCTCAGAGGAAGTTACTGACTTCATTTCCTTGTGGCAGAAATGTGTCAGTGTGTGTAAAGGCAACCTTTAAGATGAGCTGCAGGTGTGTGTGTGTGTGTGTGTGTGTGTGTGTGTGTGCGTGCGTGCATGCGTGCGTGTGTGTGTGTGCGTGTGTGTGCGTGTGTGTGTAGAAGCCGTAACTCAAAGGTCTATGAATTTTTAAAACTTTTACTTTCAACTTTGAAATAAATAAATAAATAAAAGTCTAACTTCTAACAAGACTTTCTGGAAATGTTGATAGCATAGAAGGAGTGTGTATGTGTGTGTATGTGTGGGTGTGTGTGTGCAGCTCCAGGTGGTTAAATGGAGGATTTGTGTTGGCTTCCATCCCATAATTATAATGTGACTGTGATGATCCTCGAGGCTCAGTCAGAAGAAGACGAGCGAGGAAACAGAGAAGGAGTCAGGACACTGAACATCCCATAATATCTGCATATTTATTTAAGTTAACTGAAGTTTGTAAACCACTCACTCTCCCACACCAAAGTCCACAGAGAAGTCAGTGATTTTCAGGAGTTGGTGATCCTCTGCTGCCTCCTGTGGTCACTGTGTGTCACCGCTGCTGCCTCGTGTGGTCACTGTGTCACTGCTGCTGCCTCGTGTGGTCACTCTGTGTCACCGCTGCCTCGTTTGGTCACTCTGTGTCACTGCTGCCTCGTGTGGTCACTCTGTGTCACTGCTGCCTCGTGTGGTCACTCTGTGTCACCGTTGCTGCCTCGTGTGGTCACTCTGTGTCACTGCTGCCTCGTGTGGTCACTCTGTGTCACTGCTGCCTCGTGTGGTCACTCTGTGTCACCGCTGCTGCCTTGTGCGGTCACTCTGTGTCACTGCTGCCTCGTGTGGTCACTCTGTGTCACTGCTGCCTCGTATGGTCACTCTGTGTCACTGCTGCCTCGTATGGTCACTCTGTGTCACTGCTGCCTCGTATGGTCACTCTGTGTCACTGCTGTCTCGTATGGTCACTCTGTGTCACTGCTGCCTCGTATGGTCACTCTGTGTCACTGCTGCCTCCATCACTCAGGTCAGACCTTAATATCTTAATTTTTTATTTATAAACCCTTAGGTTTTATGTATTGATTCTCTGTGTCACCAGTAGGGGGAGTTGCTGAGTTTGCCAAATATTAATTGAAAGATTTTTCTGTAAGTTGGGAAATCTGGTGTCAAACAAAAAGTTTTACAAGTGTATTTGTATTCGAGAGTAGAATAGCTTTAGTATAGTAGTTGAATGATCAATAATCACTATTATTGGCAGTAACAGAGGGCCCCAAATCACATTGTGCTTAGGGCCCCATTGAGTCTTGGGCCGGCCCTGTTTAACACAGAACAAACACAGACCTTTTCCCACCGCGTTTTATTCTTTATTCTTTGTTTTTATTCATATTCAAATACGAAGACAAACCTCGCTTCCGCGTGTGTAACAGGGTCGCCATGGTAACGCCTTTGAATGACGCGCCCCGTCACGTTTTTGCGAGTGCGTGTCCGTGACGTCATCGCGTACCTGCGTAGGTACGGTAGCGCGCACGCACGCTCAGTCCCGTCAGAGTCGTGTGAACATGGCCGGAGGTGAGTCACCGCGGCTAGCTAAGTTGAGCTAAGTTGAGCTAAGTTCGCTAAGTTGTTGTCGAGTGTCTAATTTTGTTGTAAACATCATAAAAGTGTCATCATTAATATCGGTCAGTGTTTGGGGCGCATTGTGTGTGTGCGTGAGAGTTTGTGACGGAGACGAACGTGAATTTGGAGAGTTATCGGCTTTAAGCTAGCAGCTAACGCTAGCCGCCGGCGCGTGCGTGTGTGTGTGTGATGATCATACAGGTGTGGAGATGCGCTTTGATTGTGTTTCGTGGATTGTTTTATTGAGATGTTAAGAACTCATATTTCATTGTTTATTATAAAATGTGAGATTAAATTTGTTATTTAAATCTTTATTTGTTATTTCACTGCTTTATTTATGTTTTTTTTTTTAATTTAATTATATTTTTAATATATTATTTGAATCGGTTCATTGATTGCCAGAATCGTTTTAACATGGCTGCAGATGGAATGTCATACACAGCATGTTTTTTGTCAAATATTACAGATAATACAGACATTAATCAATTAATTGATTACTAAATTGATCGTCAACTATTTTTGATTCATCCGTTTGAAGCTTTTTCCGTGATCAAACCAAGATTTTTGGTTGTTTTAGCTTCATAAATTTATGAAATCATTAAAAACCGAATCATTTTGGTTTGTGGACAAAACAAGACGTTCAAGAACATCATCATTTCCAGCTTTGACAAACACTGATCCATGTTTTTTTAACATTTTATGAACCAAACGATTCATCGATTAATCGAGAAAATAATCGACAGATTAATCGATTACGTAAATAATCGTTAGTTGCAGCTCTACATTTACATCTGTCTTTGAGTTCTTTTCCCTTTAGTGTGTGAGAGAGTCTGCGCATCACTGTGTGTGAACTGCTGTAAATAAACAGTCCTGTAGTTCATGTGTGGTTACTGTACCAGCTAATGCTAGCTAAAGGAGCTAGCTGTCTTCAGGGGTCTCCTTACCACGGTCTTCAGGGGTCTGCTTTAGATGATGATGATGAGAATTCAAAGGAGAACAACACTGAATACACGCGTCCTTCCTCGTCTTCTTTGTCTCTTTGATTCATAACTGTCATGCGATGACTTATTTTTTAACAGCCAACGCTTCAGCGGCTCCTGTTTGATTGGATCTAGAAGACGACGTAAATGTGTCTGCGACGGTGACTAACACCTGTGCTCTTTGCAGAAAGCTCGTCTGGCCAGGATACGATTGTCAAAGAAGGGGAGCTCCACGGCCTTCCTGCACAGCAAACGCAACGGACTCTTCAACGAAGTTCTGGAGCTGACGGTAAGACAAACACAGACTGGATAAAAACAAAACTCCTGTGATTTGACTGAATCCCTGCATTATTGATCAAATAGACTTGTTAATAATCAAATAGACGTGTCTCCACGGTGATGAAATCTCTGAGGATGAAGTTGAAAAGAGGTTGTTTTTGACCTTCTGAGAACGCGTGTGCGTCCTGTCATGTGATTCACGTGGCAGCGGCGGCGGCGGCGTTCTCTGATGTGGGCGCGGCAAGCGCAGCTGCTCGTCGCGCTGAGGAACGAGCTGCAGGCCGTGAACGCACCACCAATGTAAACACCACTCCACCGCGTTCCACGGCCAAAAACCTTCACTTTACGAGCGTTAGAAGAAGAACGGAAACGGCTTGTGTGTGTGTGTGTGTGTGTGTGTGTGTGTGTGAGAATCATGGATTCATTTGTCATAAAAAGAGCCTGCAGACTGAACATACTGCAGTGATCATGTGAACTTCTTTTTTTAATAATTAAATCCACATAAAGTCTCGTGAATTCATCTTTAAACCTTGAATTTAAGGGTTTATGTTGCATTTCTATGGTTTTACTCAACAATTTCCATTAAAATGTTTCAGTGTGCATTAACATTTTTAAATGATTCATATTTATATAACACGTACAAATATATATATATATATATATATATATATATATATATATATATATATATATACTTTTGTTTCTAATCTCATGTTTTTATTCCTTCTATGGTTGTGGTTTTATATCTCACTACATTTCACTACAATACACTATTTTTATTACAATATTTTTAGCTTTCAGATCAGTAAAGTATATCTTTTTATCTCTATATAGATATCTTACTAGCCAATTCTCTATCTTTTCTAAGTGTTTTTACAGTTATTATTGTTATTATTTAATAGTCAGACAGTTTGATATAAAGTGCCAAATCTATAAAGCTCACTCTTGTTAAAAGAAGACAAACAACAACAGGGACACGTGTTTGACGAGATTTGTAATGTTTTATTTTTGTGATTAAAAAGATGTAAACTAATAAATGATGCATGAATACGGACAAACTCTTATTATAGATGATATTACATATTTATAGTCTCATCACTTTAAATCAATCAATCAATCTTTATTTATCAGAGACAATTCTGAGACACGTGGTGGACGTAAATCTGACTGATTTACAGTTATTATAACTCTGTTTATCCCTCTTTTCCTTTATATTGCAATCAAAGCTGAAAAGTGTTTATTATTGCGTTTTCTTTTTCTTGCCGTCTTTTAAATTCATGAGCCGTTAATGTCGCTTTCACGTTACGTCTTTGTTTGGAGGTTTACGGTGGTGTCATAAACATATATACTCCAAAACTGTGGGGGGCGCTGTGTAGAGAAAAAGCTTGACTGAGAATCCAAACAGACGTGGCGGTAACGTGTCCTCACTGTGCCGCAGCTTCGTATCAAGGCTGTTATTTACTAGCAGCATCGGCGGCGTCACGCAGGGCGACACTGCGGCGTGTCAAGCTGTTTCCACTCTGGCAGTATGGCGGCCGCCCGGGTGGTGAATTATCGCCATCACTGCCGACGCCTCCACAAAGACTGCTGATACTGAAACACAGAAATAACTCAGGTCTAAACAAGTCCCTTTGGTTCATATGTTGATTTGTTTACCAGGTTTATTTTATGGAGTAAAAAAAACCACTAAAAGACGGTTTAAAATGTTAACGAGAATAACTTTTGGGAATTTTGCACTAAAACTATGCACTATTATTTCCCTAAATATAAGAGCATGAGTTTTAAGACTGCTGTTCCAACTGAAGAGAGGATACTTGTGTACTCCTGTACTTGGTGACCATGTACTCCAGTCGTACTTCTCAGTTATGCAAGTGCATAGAATAGGAGGTCGTCCTCGAGATGTCCACGGGCAAACGGTTCAAAACCACTGTGAGATCAGATGTTTGATGTTTGCTTGTAGAAGTTCTGTTGAGACACCAGTGGGACACGGTGCAGATGTCCACAGTTTAAAACCACTTGAGACAAAAACATCTCAAGTTTTATTCTGGAGGTTGAGTCATCCTGAGAAATCACACTTCAGGACATGATCAGGATATCATCAGGACATGATCGGGATATCGTCAGGACATGATCACGACGTCATCAGGACATGATCAGGATATCGTCAGGACATGATCACGACGTCATCAGGACATGATCAGGATATCATCATGACGTCATCAGGACATGATCAGGACATCAGGACATGATCAGGATATCATCACGACGTCATCAGGATATCATCAGGATAACATCACGACATCAGGACATGATCGGGACATCATCATGATCAGATCAGGATAAGTTCCCACACATTAGCTTGTTGAAGATTTGTTGCTGTGTTTTACGAGGAGGTTCTAGTCTCTCTTTCTTTCTTTGATGCTGTGAAGGAAACACCACGATCTTTTACTGGTTTGTTAGGACCAGATAAACTGTGAGAGCTCAGAAGAATCGACCCTGACGACGACACAAACGGAGAATGTTCCTTTCAGCGGAGATTGTTTTTCTTTGAACACCAGCCGCACTCTTAACAAACAGAAAATTGCCTCTACAAATCCTCCAAACATGGCATTCCAGTTGCCTCTGGGCGTTGCTGTGGTGAATACACGATCAGGACGATGTTTTTGTTTTTCTGCTGGGAGACACTGATGCAACGCTCTGAAAGTCTGTGTTTGTTTCTGCACTCACGACCAGATCTATGTCTTTAGGAATCATCTCTGTCTGTGCTGTGAAAACAGACATGATTTTAAAAACATGGGAAACTACAGACAAACGAACTGTGGAAGTGTTTTAATCCTGAGAAGATAAACTCGTGTGATTTAACGTGACTTCAGATTATAAACAGACTGACGCTGTCGTCACTTAATATCTGTTGTGTTTGACCTTTCAATGACTCATGTCTCTTTAGGAAATAATAACAAGTTACCTGAAGCCATTTTTCATCAGAATACAGACGGAGACAAAATGTCACTGTGCCTTATTTTATTTGTGTTTTTTTTTATTAGAACTGTTTATAAACTGAGTTCGGAAAATTAAAATCAATCTTCATTTAAAAGAATTTTCATTCACAAAATCTTGACATTGATCTTTTATGATGTGATGACCAGAGGGAGCTGTAGAGCGACTGCAGGCGGCCAGTGTGTGGCGCTAGAGAGAGGCCATTAATAGTTGAAACCACTACCATGGTTGCCCAGCTAACCCACACACACACACACACACATCAGAGGAAATAAGGGGGCGGAGTCTGCTGCATGGCCAGTGGGAACACAAAATGTGATTTTAAGGAGAATCAATGTTACACAAATATTACAATATCATGACGCTCGTCACGAGGCTTTAGCTCCTCCTGACTCTGTGACACTATATATATATATACTGTATATATTATATTTGATATGACAAGATCAAATGATCTTAAAACAGTGTTCCGTGACACAGAAAAGTGAGAAACGTCCACTGTTTCAATCTTATTCCGCTTCAACAGTCTTTCTCTCTCGGACGCCAATTGCTCACTGTAGCCAGAAGCACAACAACCTTGCGTAGCGACCCCTACTGATCGGGCGGGAAATTGCAGTGCGTATCCGTCACCATGACTGAGAACTATGAAGGCTGGAGGCGTCTCCGTGGTTACGCAGTCGGAGAAGTTTAATGTGGCCTTTACTTGTGAGAGTGTTTCTAAAGAAAGGAGATATTTTGTAGTTTAAGATGACCATGTTTATAAGAGGACACAAACTGTTTTACAGAGTTTCTGTAAAAAAAGCACCTCTAAGATTTTTTTCCTACGAATAAAAGCTCAGTTTATTTGGTCATAATTTGTCTGTAGCTCATTTTGATAAAAAAAAAAATTTGTATCGTAGTTGAGTATGTGGTTACATACCTACCATATGTGTAAAAGAATTGAATCCTTGAGTGAAATGTTGGTGTATCCAGAGTGAGTGGTGTTGTTGTGATCCACTCTCATGTTGTGTTCACTGTGTAAAGATATTTCTCTGAACCTGAACTCGTCTGTTTTCTCTTCCTTTTCCAACTCCAGCACCTTCCGTACAAGATGAACCTCTCAGATCAGGTAGTGACACCACCACAGGCCGACGCCCACAGGCCGACGCCCACCTCCCACACCTGATTACTGTCACCCTGACAGGAAGTGTGTCGCAGACCTCTCACTTTCTCTCTGTGTGTGTGTGTGTGTGTGTGTGTCACAGAGTTCCACTGAGGAGGAACAGCAGTTGAGTAAGTCGACTTCTCTGTTAGAGAGCCAACATCACCACCTGCTGCACTGTCTGGAGAAAACCACTGTGAGTCAACACACACACACACACACACACACACACACGTTTAAGTCGTTAAACTCGACCAAGAGTTTGTCTCGACCAAAATTGTGATAGGTCGACTACATTAAAATAAAAATACTATAGATTTTTTTTTTATGTTGAATTTCATTAGGAGGAAAGTACCAAGTGCTAATGGGGGTGTTTTAGAGCACCCGTGTTTCACAGGTAACAGCGTGTCTTCAGAGAACACCCCCCTTGTTTTCCACTAATTTGGTTTAGTCCAGCCCGGTGGTTTGTTGTCGCTCTGTGGCTAACGAGAGACAGACAGATTTAGGGCTGTAAACAACCAAAGAAACTCTTGGTCGACTAAAGCACTGAAATTTCGACCAAAAATCGACTAATCGACGGGGGGTACTTTGCGGGTGAGGCTCTTTTATTTTGAAAAGACCCACAGCCACGGCTGGAGTTCAACAGAGTCTGACGGCTCTGACAGTGTTTTGCATTGCGTTCATCTGCACAATATCATAGTCTGTGATATCAGACAATAACTAGTAATATCAGCACAATAACTGTTAAAGAACACCGAGTGAGACTGAACATCGCAGCTTCGCGGCTGAGACACAAACAGACCGCGGGACGCTGCTGCTGTTACGAGCAGGTGCGTCTGCAGTTATAAAACCAATCAATGATTATCAGACTAAAACATTGAAATATGCTAATAATTCTGATATGTTCATACTCAAAATGGACGGAGCAACCTTAGCTTAGTGTTTTTAAATGATATGTCATGTTTGAAGTAGAGCTGTGAAAAATTCCACTTTTTTACAGTCATCTACTTTTGAAAAATGCTGCCACTCTGTTGATGTCTGACATGGATGTGACAGGAGGACTGAGACTGTAGCCTAACATGAAAAGATCAACATTCACATCTAATTAGTGGCAACGCTAATCTGTCTCTCATGAGCCACGGAGTGACAACAATCCACTGGGCTGGACTAAACCAAAGTAGTGGAAAACAAGGGGGTGTTCTCTGAAGACAGGCTGTTACCTGTGAAGCACGGGTGCTGTAAAACACCCCTATAAGCATGTGGTACTTTCCTCCTAATGAAATTCACCATAAAAAATAAAAAACATTTTTAAAAATGTAGTCGACCAAACACAATTTTGGTCGAGCCAGAGCATGTCGACCAATTAGTTGACCAGTCGACTTTGACTTTACAGCCCTAGACAGCGTTGCCGTTAATTAGATGTGAATTTTGAGTTTTTCATGTTAGGCTACAGTCAGTCGTCCTGTCACATCCATGTCAAAGACATCATCAGTGAGGCAGCATTTTTCAAAAGTAGATGACGGTAAAAAAGTGGAATCTTTTCACAGCTCTACTACAAACATGACATATCATTTAAAAACGCTAAGCTAAGATCGCTCCGTCCGTTTCGAGTATGAACATATCAGAATTATTAGCGTATTTCAATGTTTTAGTCTAATAATGGTTGATTTGTGTTATAACTGCAGACGCACCTGCAGACAACAGCGTCTGTTTGTGTCTCAGCCGTGAAGCTGAGCTCTGATGTTCAGTCTCTCTGTGAGGACATGCAAAATAAACCAAATAATCTAAACATTCCTCAACAGTTATTGTGCTGATATTACTAGTTATTTTCTGGGTTAGGGTTAGTGATATGATATTGCGCAGATGCAGGTAAAGCAAAACGCTGTCAGAGCGTCAGACTCTGTTGAACTCCAGCAGCAGCTGCAGATCTTTTCAAATTAAGAGCCTCTTTTAATTTGAAAAGAGCCTCACTCGTAAAGCACCACAGATTAGTCGGTTTTAAGTTGAAATTTCAGGGCTTTAGTCGACCAAGAGTTTCTTTGGTTGATTACAGACCTACATGTGTCAAACTCGAGGCTCACGGCCCATATTCAGACCACAGCAGTATTATATTCTGTCTACGAGACAATATTTTTATGTCGGGGACTCAAAATGACCTGAGGGTTCAGTGTCGGGCTTCAACGATTACTCAAGTAACTCCATAGCAAAATTTCCTTGAGGCAAAAACGCTGCCTCGAGTATTTGTTTAATTCCTTTTTTTTCCCCTGATTTATTCAACAATCAAATGGTGAATTCCAATTCCTTCTTAATCCTCAATCTCAAAAATGTTCTCCCTCTAGTCCAAGTTCTGTCCTGATTCTCAGAAGAATTAAGTTGAGGCCCAGTTTAAGGGCTGTATCGCCCTCAATATTGAGATTCTCCAAGACCACCCTTGGGAGCAAGGGCTACCCAGAATGCATTGCGTGTTTTCACATAACAAAGATGGCGCCGAAAGCAGCGAAACGAGTATGACACAAATGAAGTATTTTCTTTGTTAATAGAGATATAAAAATGATCTTAGTTTAGGCCCATATTATGGATTACTGACGTCATTGTTGCCTAACATTTATTTTGATTTGACCATCTTTTGTCAATAGTCGGCCGGTGTGGTTTACTTTTCAATAAGTCGTGGTGTGTGGTAACTGTCAGCTGAATATTTGTATGAGTATCATCTTATAACTAACTGACAACCTAATAACTTGACTGACAAACGGATCAGAATAAATAATCCTGACGTAAATGTCTTCTTCTTCTTCTTCTTTTTTGGAGTTGACAGACTGGACGCAGCTTTGGCGTTATTCTGCCCCCTACAGTCTGAAGACGTATCTGTATTTAAGGGGTGTCCCATTTCTAAGTGACAAAATAACCCTCAACACTTGGTTTTGAGGCCAGTTAAGGGTTAAGATTAAGGGTTAAGATAGGAATTGGAATTGGCCCAAAGAATAGTTGTGGAACACTCGATTACAAGAATATCCGATAGATGCAGCCCTAGTTGAGTGAACTTGTCGTCTGGTCAGGAGGAGGTCGGGGGCTGAGGCCCAGGGTTCGAGGTGAAGTGAAAAATAGGAAAAATGAACAGTTTACAAGTGTTTTGTATAGAGTACTCATGTATACAGCACATATATATACTGTAAACATAGTCCAGTCAGTTGACAGCGTGTCAGAACCTCACAGAACAGTGTTTTTTTGGACCTCACAAAGCAGTTCATTAATATTCTCGCCGTCGTCTCGTCCTCACGTGCAGAACCACGAGTTTGTGGACGAGCAGTATTACCAGCAGAGCTACCTGGAGGCGGGGCTTCAGAACTACTCCTCGCGGAGCCCCTCCCTCTCCAGCCAGGACGGCGTGACGGGCACGTGCTGCACCCGCCGAAGCAAGAAGCACCACACCCCCTTACCCAACGCCAGTGGCCCCGCCCACATGCCACCGCTGAGACACGCCCACCCACGCGGTCTGCAGGAGCTCAGCACCATACACATCCAACCACTCAGCACCAGGTGTGTGTGTGTGTGTGTGTGTGTGTGTGTGTTTTTACCATGTTATTTTTTAAGTGGCTGTTCTATGAAAAATGTTAAAGTGGAACTTAAAAAACATATTTTAATTTTAACTGTAACAAATATGACTGATATTCATACATAATCTTTGATGAGATGGCACACTTGGTGGGGGGGGGGGGGTAAGGTGTGAGATTACAAAGTGGGAGTGAGATTAGTAAATGTAAAATTTAGGAATAATTTAAATGAATTTTTGAAATTAATGAAATGATCCATTTGCCCTGATGCACTTTGAGAGTGAGCTGACTTTCTTCTTTTGAAAAAAAGTATCTCGGAATGACTTGAAATTTACCATCATAATAGTCGACATCACCCTGAACAAGGATCTGTTGAAAATATTTGCAAAACTCTAAAGGAATAATTTAAATGAATTTTTGAATTTCATGAAATTACCCATTTACCCTGATGCACTTTGACAGTGAGCTGACTTTCGTCTCGAAAACAAAAATTATCTCGGAATTAATTGAAATTAACCATCATAACAGTCGGCATCGCCCTGAACAAGGATCTGTTGAAAATATTTGCAAAACTCTTAAGGAATAATTTTAATAAATTTTTGAAAAACTTTTAATGGAGTCTTCTCATTTGGTTGTAATTATTTTCCTCTTTCTTTTAATTTTCCATCTTCTTAATTGTGTGTTTAAGATTAGTCTAATTCATTTGAATCACTATTATAATACTTTAATCCCAAAGGGAAATTATCTGCGTAAATTAAACAGATTAAATTGCATTTGTTCCAGATTACGTGGGAGGTTTTGAAAAGAAGAGAATGTTAGTGATGTTTCATATAAAAACAGCATCAGTTGAGCTCTTGTGGGATTATGTTCTAATCCTAACCTTTGACCTTTGACCTTTGACCCCTCCCCCTGCAGTCGCTCCAGTCTGAATATGCGTGTGGACGACACGGCGCCACTGAACTGCCAGAGCAGCCAGATCACCACGGCCATCATCAGCATTCCCACGCCGCCGGTGACCACCCCAGAGGGCGACGCCCACCTGCCAGTGGGCCCCGCCCACCAGAACGTTGTGAAGGTGTCTGCGCTGTGAAGACGTGAAGAAGAGAAAAAAGACTCCCTGAGACAGACAGAGGGACAGACTGACAGACAGAGGGACAGACAGAGGATGACTGACACTGACCATGATGATGATGGTGGTTCCTCGTCTTAGCTGTGGTGGAGCCTGCTGCCCTCTGCTGGTCGTGCACTGCGATAGCATGGACTCCCTGTGCAGACAGAGGACGGCTTTTAGAAACAGTGTCTTCATGTTAGTGGTCGGCCTGCATGTGAGCGCGAGTGTGTGTGTGTGTGTGTGTGTGTGTGTGTGTGTGTGTGTGGCTGAGACGAGCGTCGCTTGGAGACGAGTGTGTCACTGCACACACCCCCCCCCCCCCCCTTAGTGGAAGGAGTTTTTGTTTTTGTTTCTCGTGTCTTTGTCGGTGGATAAATCCGTTAAATCCGTTCCTCTGCTCGTCTGCTTTTATTCCACTCTCCGTGTTTTCTGTGAGGACTTTCGTACTGGTGAATCACAGGGTTTGTGATGTTTTGGATCGGGAGTGTGTGAGTGTGTGTGAGTGTGTGAGGAAGTGTTGGTTCCATTCCACGTTTAGTGTCAGAAACCCTCGACTCGGAGCCTTTTACACGACATGTGCCTGAGTTTAAAAATAACAACGTTTTCAGACGGCGTCACGTAGGGCTGGGCGATATACACAAAATGTATCGTTTTCGACATTTGTCATTTTGCCCAATGTTGATATATTCGATAATTTAAAGAAAAGAAAAGTGTTTTTTGGTGTGTTCACGTCCCTTTAAGACACTCAGCTGTGTACAGTGTGGTCACGTGACTCCGCCCCCTCTGTAACAGGAAGTGAAAGAGACGGTGAGGATAAGATGTGTGCGCTAGCAGTTTTGCAGACTTTGTCTCTTAATCTGGTGACTTTCCGACTCTTTCTTTCGCCTTTTTTGTGTCAAAAGCGACTCGTGACAAATCTCCTGACTTTGTCTGGTGTTAATGAAGATTTTTGTGGTTTTTGGAAACTCTCACGTGAAATCACGGACCCTCAAGCTGGGATTACCGTAAAAGCTTAAATCGAGCCCAAAAAATCAAGCCCGACTCGCTCTGACACATTAACTGTGATCACGATCACGAGCTCCATTTAAACCCAACAATTCTTTAATACGTGAGTCTTAAATGTGGACGTAGGTTCCTCCTCACAGCGGGAGCTTGTTGTACCTGATGTCACCGTCTGATTATCAACAACAGAGCGGCTGATGTCTGCACGTGTCGCTAATGACGATACACTTCCTGGTTTTTAAACGATGCGTTCGCGGCCGCAGGTTTTTACAGCTTCACACAACACGACGTGCTGTAACGGACCGCGCTAACACGACGGGGGAGAAAATCAGACATAAAACACACACATACGGTCAGTTATGCAAATTAGGCGATGGCATCATTTTTGAGGCCGTATCGCCCGGCCCTGACGTCTCACCAGAGAAAAACAAAGACAAACATCCCATAATGACCTCGGCAGTGAAAAGCACACGGTGTCGGCCGAGAGTTTCTGACACAAACGTTTGTTGTGAACTCTGTGAATATTATTGTTCATAGAATGTTTTATAATATTTCACCATTGTTTGGCAGAACTCTCTCTCTCTCTCTCTCTTTCATTCAGTCCTGTTGTCTCTCGCCCTTCTGTGTGAACACTATTCTTTCAGTGTTTTTCTTCCTCACACTTTTTACAAACTGTTGGGTAAGTGTGTGTGTGTGTGTGTGTGTGTGTGTGTGTGTGTGTGTGTGTGTGTGTGTGTGTGTGTGTGTGTGTGTACTCTTTGTGGTTATAGGAAACTCGATGTTTGTACTTTTTGTCTTTCTTGGTGTTTTTTCCCAGGTTTAAAAAAAAAAAAAAGAAGATTGCATTGACTTTTGTCTTCTTGAGAACTTTTTTCAGGAGGGACGACCGTTGTCATGGTGACCACATAGACACCAGTGGGGGGGGGGGGTGGATCCACAGAACTCCCCCTGTAGCTTTAGTGTCGTCCGTCATCAAAGTTGACCTTTGTAAATGTGGACGTTGACCTTTGGGCTCTGTTGACCTCTGACGTCCTCTTTTTCATCTTGAATGTCATTGTGAGTCCAGCAGCTTCAGAGTCCGGTCCTGGTTTTCACTGGACGTTTGAACATTTGTTTTATGTGAGACGTGAATGTTCCCAAAAACAGCACAACACGAGGCTTTTATTATACAAGTCATGTTCACATATAGAGGAAAACAGACCATAATATGCCACAAAATGACGTTTAGATATTCCCTCTAAAATTAGAACATTTATATCTGCACATTATGTCAATAACAGAAGGACAAACTAAAACAAGGAGACAGATCTACTTTGTAGGTATTTTTATTAAAAACGTACGTTAACTTTACCTTAACATTTGTAACATCGTCTACTTTGTCCCTCGCGTCCCTTTGTGTTTGCTGTGATGTAGCGTTAGCTGCGGCTAGCTCTTCCCCAGGGGAAAATTCTGCAGCGTTTTTCTTATTTTTGAACCTCTTTTTCTAATCAAACTTAACAGAGTGCGACAGGAAGCACCTGAGCGTCTCTGTCCGTCCAGAACTAATGTCCCCCACATTCTTTGTTTCTTCCCCATAAAATCAAAGAAGCGTTAACGGCTGTGAACCTTAGCTGATCTGTAGACGTTAGCATTAGCCTCTCACTGAGCTACAGACACAAGAACACATCAGCAGACGAGAGTTAGATGTCATTAGCGTTCGTGTACTGAAGCTAGTTCCTGTAAATAATCGCGAAGCTCGTCCACATTTCTTCCCCCTTCAACAACGATGCTAATCAACGTTGTTGCTCTTCTTCATCAACGCTGACCTGGTTTGTCTTTTTGCCCCTGATGTTAGCTTCTGACGTGCTAGCAGAGTTAGCAAAGCAAAATGCAACCGACAGAACATTTCCTGTCCTTTATTATTAGGGTTAACGTGAAGGTTAGCTCAGTGAAAAATGCGATGGTGACATAAACCCGTTCAAAATATAGAAAAAAAAAGGTATTTGCTTCATCACGAAGCTTAAGAAATGTTTTCAGAACTTTTGTTGTGCGAACAAGTGGCCAAAAATTGTGTTTATGCTAATTTTTTGATTTTTTTTCTATTGTGTCTAAGTCGCACATATTTGTTCTGGTTTTAACCAAATCTTTCTCAATTCGAATGTACTTCCATTAGCTCCGCCCACCCAGAAGTCAGCCATTTTGGAAATACAAAAATGGCTGATCTCCACATTTTAAGAAACTTGCCTAGCATGTTTGAGCTAGCCGCGCCAAACTCGTTCCATATGTTGGCAACATGTTAATGATTAAAAGTTCACAACAAATCAAACAACACACAACTGGAATGAACCATTAGTCTCCACCCCTCAGCACCACTTGGCACCACCCGCCCAGACAAAGAGTGAGAACTGGATGTGTTTTACTTGTGATGTTCTGATAGTATTATGATAGTACCACCACAGGTAATGTAGTACTGCAGTACCACACAGTGACACCAGTGTCAGTACTTGAACATGGATTGAGCCAAAACATCCATAAATACAAAGATCAATGGATAAATAAGACGAGCACAGACACAGTGAATGTTGTTAAACAGGTTGTGATGAACGTCACTGTTTGTGGTTTTTTTGGATTTTCGTTGTTGATGTTTATAGAACAAAGATTAAATCTGATTTATTTCCTGTTTCTCCAAAAACAACAGTTTGATGTTTCTGCACCAAGTGTCAAACCAGAGCTCTTTGTCTTTGATTGTGTTTGTCTCTGTTAACTTTCTCCTCTTCTTCACTTCTTTATTCTCTCTCTCTCTCTTTGCTTTGCCCTCCTATGCCACCTGTTGTTGTTCAGGCCACTGCTGTGCTGGATATTCTGTATGAACTCGTCTTGTGTCCCGACTGTGAAACGCCTGATAAAACATCTACAGTAAATCTGCCACAAACACCAACGTCTGTGTGTTCTCTGCTTCACCTGACTCTCAATCACTTCACACAACAGGAAACAATGATTCTGAAATCTGCTGAGTCGGCACAATCAAATGTTTCGATGTCACCTTTGAGAAACGTGATTTCACGTAAAGAAACAAAGTTACAAAGGGAACCTTATTCCATGCCTCATTATGGACGTCTTAATCTGTCTTATTATGGATGTCTTACTAACAATGACATTTTTGTCAAATTTTGGACCAGATTTTTTTTGAAAAGAATTGTTATATTTTGTTATATTTTGGGACGACATAGCATAGTATGTCGTTTTCGTCAAATTTTGAACCAAATATTTTTTCCCCAAAAAATCATCAAATCTTGCACAAAATACCATAGTATGCCGTTTATCCAATTTTGGACGATGTATGACGTTTTTGTACCAAAGCACGTTTCCCCAAAAAAATTTCAATTTTGGGACGACATAGTATAGTATGACCTTTTTGTCAAGTTTTGTACCAAAAATTTTTTTTTTTAAAAATGGTCAGATTTTGGAAGAAATAGTGTAGTATGACATTGAGGTCGACGACATAGTATAGTATGACGTTTTGGTCAGCTAGAAAAAAAAAAAATTCAAAAAAATGTCAGATTTTGGACAACATAGTATAGTATGACGTTTTGGTCACATTTTGGGTAAAAAAAAAAAAATCAAAAATGTTTTCGATTTTGGACGACATAGTATAGTATGTCGTTTTTGTCAAATTTTGGACCAAATTTTTTTTTTCCAAAAATGGTCAGATTTTGGAAGAAATAGTGTAGTATGACATTGAGGTCGACGAGAAATTATTTAAACTGCCCTCTAGTGGACAAAAGTGTTACTACATGTAAGGTTAAATGTGATTTATGGCTGTTAAATTCTTCAGACTGCCCTCTAGTGGACAAACATGTCATTAAATGTTATGACAAATCTGATTTGTAGCTGTTTAGTTATTTCAACTGCCCTCTAGTGGCTAAATTTATCATTACATTTAAGGTAAAACATGACATGAAAAATATATTTATAATTAATGTTGAACACTGCCCTCCTGTGGGCAAACCATGACATGGTGCGTTACATCCAGTGTGTTAAACTACATTCACTGGAGAATAACAGAGTATTTAAAGTCCACTAAAGTCTTATCACTCATGGTGCTGGTAAAGAATTAAATGATAAAACTTGAATTATTACAGAATTATGTATCACAAACTTTTTGACACTGTTTTACCATCTTTTGTCAAATGTTTCACAGTCAAAATGTGATTTATTTTAGACAAAAGACACCGTTTTCTTCACATTTAAGTTTTCACAAAGCATTATGGGTAATGGATTGGTTCACATGGTGGAACCAATGTGTTTTTACAAGGAGGGTCACATTTGATTTATGGCTGCTGAATTATTCAGACTGCCCTCCGGTGGACAAAAGTGTTACTACATGTAAGGTTAAATGTGATTTATGGCTGTTAAATTCTTCAGACTGCCCTCTGGTGGATAAACGTGTTACTACATGTAAGGTCAAATCAGGTTTATCACTGCTTGATTCTTCAGACTTGCCCTCCGGTGGACAAAACTGTTACTACATGTAAGGTCAAATTTGATTATTGGCTGAGAAATTATTCAAACTGCCCTCTAGTGGACAAACGTGTCATTAGAAGTAAGGTCACATCAGGTTTATCGCTGCTGGATTCTTCAGACTGCCCTCCGGTGGACAAACATGTTATTACATGTAAGGTCAAATTTGATTATTGGATGAGAAATCATTCAGACTGCCCTCTAGTGGACAAGTTTGAGATTACATGGAAGGTCAAACTTGATTTATGGATACTAAATTATTTAGACTGTCCTCCGGTGGACAAAAGTGTTACTACATGTAAGGTTAAATGTGATTTATGGCTGTTAAATTCTTCAGACTGCCCTCTGGTGGATAAACGTGTTACTACATGTAAGGTCAAATCAGGTTTATCACTGCTTGATTCTTCAGACTTGCCCTCCGGTGGACAAAACTGTTACTACATGTAAGGTCAAATTTGATTATTGGCTGAGAAATTATTCAAACTGCCCTCTAGTGGACAAACGTGTCATTAGAAGTAAGGTCACATCAGGTTTATCGCTGCTGGATTCTTCAGACTGCCCTCCGGTGGACAAACATGTTATTACATGTAAGGTCAAATTTGATTATTGTATGAGAAATTATTCAAACTGCCCTCTAGTGGACAAACGTGTCATTAGAAGTAAGGTCACATCAGGTTTATCGCTGCTGGATTCCTCAACTGCCCTCTGGTGGACAAACATGTCATTAAATGTTATGACAAATCTGATTTATAGCTGTTTAATTATTTCAACTGCCCTCTAGTGGCTAAGTTTATCATTACATTTAAGGTAAAACATGACATGAAAAATATATTTATAATTAATGTTGAACACTGCCCTCCTGTGGGCAAACCATGACATGACATGGTGAGTTTTATCCAGTGTGTTAAACTACATTCACTGGAGAATAACAGAGTATTTAAAGTCCACTAAAGTCTTATCACTTATGGTGCTGGTAAAGAATTAAATGATAAAACTTGAATTATTACAGAATTATGTATCACAAACTTTTTGACACTGTTTTACCATCTTTTGTCAAATGTTTCACAGTCAAAATGTGATTTATTTTAGACAAAAGACACCGTTTTCTTCACATTTAAGTTTTCACAAAGCATTATGGGTAATGGATTGGTTCACATGGTGGAACCAATGTGTTTTTACAAGGAGGGTCACATTTGATTTATGTCTGCTGTATTATTCAGACTGCCCTCTGGTGGACAAACATGTCATTACATGTAAGGTCAAATTTGATTTATGGATGAGAAATCATTCAGACTGCCCTCTGGTGGACAAGTTTGATATTACATGTAAGGTCAAATCAGGTTAATCGCTGCTTGATTCTTCAGACTCGCCCTCGGGTGGACAAAAGTGTTTCTACATGTAAGGTCAAATTTGATTATTGGCTGAGAAATTATTCAAACTGCCCTCCAGTGGACAAAAGTGTTACTACAAGTAAGATCAAATTTGATTTATGGATGGTTAATTATTTATACTGCCCTCTGGTGGATGAACATGTAATAACATGTAAGGTTAAATCTGATTATTGGCTGAGAAATTATTGAAACTGCCCTCTAGTGGACAAACGTGTCATTACAAGTAAGGTCAAATCAGGTTTATCGCTGCTGGATTCTTCAGACTGCCCTCCGGTGGACAAACGTGTTTTTACATATAAGGTCAAATTTGATTTATGGATGCTCAATTATTTAGACTGCCCTCCAGTGGACAAGTTTGACATTACATGTAAGATCAAATCTGATCTATTGATGTTGGGTCGGGTTAGACCAGTGGTTCTCAACCTTTTTGAGTCGCGACCCCAAATTTAACATGCACGGCTGTCCGCGACCCCGCCCCCCGCCATCCACACACACACACACACACCGGTGTGAACGCATGATGGGTATGATGGATAAAACACTGTCCGCGGTGCTGAAACAACGCCGGATCAATACACCGTTGGCTACGTCGCATTTTCATATCAGACAAGCACTTACACACTTCAGCTATTCTTTTTTATTTAGAAACACTTTTGCATGTTTTGAAAAACATACAGCAGCATCAAGAGGGTAACTTTTCACGTGAGTAATAGAACGACAATTGTCGCTACATCCCATCGTATTGCTGGTAGTTGAGCCGGTTAAAATGTAAACAAATAACGCAAACTTTCTTTTTCTTTTTAATGAAATGAAACGATAACTAGGGACGGGAATTACACGGCATTTTGAGAGTTGACTGTCGAGGTTTAGTGTCAAATTTTTTTTTTTTTTTTTGCAGGGGTGGAAACTATTCTTCACTGTACTAATTAATTTTAAGCTCAAAAACATGGCTGTACTGTCCAATATTGACCATCAAAGCAGCCCTAATAAAAATGAGGGGCAAAAAAAAGGGAAAAACTCTCCGCTGTCACAGATCTCCAGATGACGGTCAGGTGGTGAAAAGATGGTGTATCCAGTGTACTTTTTTCGGCCCAACCGCTCGTCGTCATTCCAACGTCTGAACGGACGCTACATTAATTTTGATTTAAAAAAAATAAAAATAAATAAAATTATATTTTTCCAAAAATGATTTGGTGACCCCCAGAAATCATCTCGCGACCCTTGGGGTCGGGACCCCAAGGTTGAGAATGGCTGTGTTAAAGGACATGCAAGTTCACTGGATATTATATATATTATATTCAAATGAACACCATATTCATGGGAAGTGTTGATCCTCATTAGTTCATCAGAGTGGTGACTGAAGATTTTGATGTTGACCTCAGAGGATTTTCAGGTTTTAAAGTGACCTCGACACACTCATCTTTGGGATGTATGACATATGTCCATACTTTAAGCTGCTGTGCTGTTTTGTACTGTGGCAATGGTGGAAGCCACAGTACAAAGAAATGTGGCTTCTTGTTTGAGAATTTGTTTGAATGAAAAATAGCTTCAAGGTCGTTTAACATAGTTTATGTGTGAATTCACAGGACCAAAATAAATACCAGGTAGTTTCTGGATGCATTTTACATCAATGTCACACTTACACTTGTGTAAAAGTACTTTTGAGGGAGTAAAAACCTCTGGAATAACTTCAATATTTAGTTTTAAACTGTTGGGGATAAGGACCAGTCTGTTATTGACAAACTTAATTGCAGTAGAACATTGAAAATTAAAGATTAAATCAACAAAGATTTAATGTTTTTTAAAAAAATTCCTGGCATTTCCATCCCATGTCATAATAATATGCTTGTTTATTGTTGTTGATGTTAAAAACTCATGACTTCAATCAGGTTTTAGACATTAAAAATACATTGAAATTAGGAAAGGGTGAGATTAACCTTAGGCCACGCCCCTTCCTGTCTGATGGTGATCATCACCTGGTGTTGGAGACTCACTCACACATTCACTGCAGAGCAGACAAAATGAGGTTCAAACAAGGAAGAAGCAGCTGGTGAGTTTTTGTCTGATTTTATTCATGTCTTAGTTTGTCATTTTGTGTTCATGAGCTGATTAAGCTGGGAATGTTTGAAGTGAAGTTTGTTCATTTAAAGCCATGTGAGTTCACCACAGAAATAATTGTTTCAAACATTGTTTAATTTGGTTAAATTGTTCGACTTTACTTTAAAAACGTATTTATTTGTATTTAAATGTTTAGAAACTATGTGCATGATTATTGTTTATTCTTTGGTAATTGGCCATGTTTACTGTAGATGCACTGAAAGTGATGTTTACATGTGTGTTTTTAAAGGTTTTTCACCAGTTTAACCCTGGATTTCCACTGGACGCGGAACGGCCGCGGAACGGTCGCCGTTGCAAATCGCTTCCATTCTAATCAATGAGATCATTCCCACCAGACGCGATGCGGAGCGTCTCAGCAGCGTCTCAGCAGCGTCTCAGCAGCGGCCCAGAAGCGTCTCGCCGCGCCGCAGCGCTATCGATAGGAATCAGTTCTATTTTTTCCGTTGCCGCTGCTGAACCTCATAAATTTCAACGAAGCAGATCGCACCAGACAGGAAAAGCAACACAGAATCAAAGTAAAACATTTCCGCCCCCCTTTCAAAATAAAAGACAATAATCAGGTAATATCGCCTGTCACAACTTCACATCAACATTACGTCGTGACCGGTGCTGTCAGGTAAACAGTCAATTAATCAGAGCGTCTCTGAGTCATAATGAACGACGAGAGACTGATTGTTGAAGTGGAGAAACATAAAATCATTTATGACATCAGATCAACAGTTCTTCCACGTCGGAGAATGAAAAGAAGCTGTTGTTGTTGTTATTTACTTTATACACACAGTCTATCGCTGGATCTCGCGAACTCGCGTCCGTTCGAGATTATCGCGCGATCTTCCGTGAATACCGCCGGCTCTCAAGGCTCCGCGCCGCTGCCGTAACGCGCCCGGTGGGGATTGACGCCGGGCAGAGGACGAAGCAGAACCGCGCCGCTGACGTTCCGCGGCCGTTCCACGTCCAGTGGAAATCCAGGGTTACACTGCATTGATGTTTCAAAATAAAGAAAAGAGAAAAGTGTGATCAATGAGTGAAATCTAGTAGAAACTTCCTGAAGCAGGCTGTGAATTTCTCACATTTAATCCTAAAACCTTGCAACAGTGAGGCACCACTTGACATGTTTTTCTGAAAAACATACTAACCACTAGGTGGCAGTGTTTATCCATTTGTCATGTTGCTGTATGGATCTGTAATAGCAAATGAAAGCTGTCTCTTTACATGTGTTTTGGTTGCTTTTGTTTCAGATTGATGAGGATTGATGTCCTCTGACTGGGAAACTTTTCATAAACACTCTGTCAGTCTTAGTCAGTCTTTAGCTTTATTGAATAGTATCAATTATAACCATTGAGCCATTGCTATAACTGAAAGTCCGGGAGATGGTTGTCGCTGCAGGAGCAGCAGAATTAGGCCAATTCATTTGTTTTTGCAACAGCAACACTCGTCAAATTGGATGAACACCCGGTTAGTTTGTTTTTTCACTTGTGCACCTGAGTGTAAACAAACTAAATGAAGTTGTTCAGTGAAAACATCCAAAAGAATGTGTTTAATTGTATTGATTTTTGAAAATGACTATTATTTTAGGAATTGCCACACCAGACGTATGGGAATGTGTTTGGGATTTTTATGCTGATGGTCAGAGATAAATGTGTTTTGCACATGTAAAAGTATGCAGGATTCTGTCAACATTGTAAATAAATGGCTTTGTTTTCCATCTACTATCTTCCAGTATGACCTGTCTATTTTTACAAATGCAGGGTTTGACTGTGAGTTTGTTTAAAAATAAACAAATATGACCCAAAGAACTCAAACTGACTTTTTAAAATGACTCTGTCACTTTGGTGGTTTTCTCTCAACTGTTGAGATGGAACAAAACATGTCTGTGGTCCTCTGACGTCTCATTGAATCATCCTGAACACTCATTACAATTTGAGCCAGTTCTCATAAATAGTTTTTGCTTATTTGTTGGCCATTTAAATTTGTTTCTGCCCAAGACCTCAGGTCAAAATTTGAGCTGAAGTTTATAGCTTCCATCGTTAAAATATACAATTGTTTTGTACATATACGTTTCAAACCAGCTGCCCAATTTACATATTTTTAATGCATATTTTGCACCAAAATGGCAAAAAGTAGAAATGGTCACTATTTCAAAAATAAAAAGATATGAAAATCCAGAATAACATTGCTTAATTGTTTTGGTAACCCTTTATTTTCAGGGTCACTTAAATGTGCATTATGTAATAAATTTAGATCAACTGGCCATAAAATCCTCCTAATATGTCACAGAGGACCAGGAATAATGTTCATATAACAAACTGAACTCACCAACAAAACTAGTAAAAAAAATAATATTTGCATTAAAAAAAATTGGTTATATTATATATTTTCCGCACCGGAAAGTTTGTTTATGTTTTGAAATGATGTTTTGGCATCACGCGCCATCTACTGCCATCTATCAATCATAGCACTCAGCAGAGTCTCACGGTTGAGCAGCCATGGGTTGCCAGTTACGTAGCTACACTTGAAATGAAACTAAAGGAAACATAAAAGACCTCGGTATGAAGGTCAAAAACGCCAAGATAAAGTTTGCGGCAAATCGAGGGTCTATATAGGACATGCTTTTGAACAGTGGAGAGAGTTTAAAGCTGAGAGGAATTTCAAAACGGATGCAGAATGGGCTCCATTCCTAGACAGGCAAGTTCCGCTTGGCTAACTAAGTTAGCATCATAGCTCAACTGTCGAGTTCTGTGTTTTGACCTGTTCCCTCGGTTTTGGGGCTGCAGTACTGACGCACCGAAGCTTCGGTACCGGGAGTTTTGGCTCCGGGCGGAACCTGTCCGAGGCAACGCCGTTCACCAGGCGGCGCCGGCAGCTCTGTTCTGTCAGTGGCAGCGGCTGGTTCTGCTCGGCTGGTTCTGCTCGGCTGGTTCTGCTCGGCTGCAGCAGCAGTTCAGATGACACAGAGATGCTTCGTTTAGTCTCTTTCTAATGTTACCTTATGGTATACAATTGTATTTCTTAATATTGTTATAATTATAAAAATAATTGTAATAGTAGTATAATAAGCACCCCTGTGTGGCGCTCCGGCCCGAATTACTGAATTATTAGGGTTCGAGCACGACTGTGCAAGAACCCTATTGTAATTGAAGGAGTTATTATTATTATTATTATTATTCTTATTATTATTCTTCACACGAAGAAAGTGCCTTTTTGAAGGCCTAAACGGATCTCAAACCTCGCGAATTTTTGGGACAACATCAGACCTAACTTAAATCGCCGAACCAAAGTGGTTCGGTGAATGTGCGTCAAAAAATGGAAGTGGGCGGGGCTTCAGACTGACGCAAAAAAGTGCTACTAGGTCAACTCCTGTCGGGAATAACGTACATGAACGAAACTTGGTACACACGTTCATTAGGTTGTGCCATGGGCAAAAGTCAATCACAAGTTTTCTGTGAAACCTACAGGAAGGCCGCCATCTTGGATTGAAGGCGAAAACGGAGGCGTTTTTGGCGAATTTACAGCATAACTTGCCGTAGATACCAAAATCTACAGTTTTTGAGCAATCACCTTCAAACTTGGCGAGGTCGATGTGGACCAGTTGAGGTACGATCTAATCTGAAAAGTTTTTTGAAATATTGCATGGCGCACGAGATAGGTGGCGCCAAAGTTGGCGAAAATTCCAAATTTTCCCAACACGCAACGAAACGCTTATAACTTTGCGATGGAAGGTCAAGTCGGAGCCAAACTTGCCATGATTGATGATGGGTAGTTGCTGAAGACACCTATGCAAAAATGATCACGTTTGAAACCATCGCCTCCTGGTGGTGGAAGAGAATATACAAAAAAAAAGTTTATTTACGATTTCAGTAATAACTTTTACAGAGATTGTCGTATCCGACTCAAAATGACACTGAAACATTGAAAACACATGGTAGATGATGCGTGTTGAATATGACAGCGCATTGTTTAACGATGTAGCGAGGTGCGGGGTGCAAAGTCGGATTATTGCGACAAAAAAACAAACTCTTATAACTTTGCGAGTCCTGGTCCAAACTGAACCAAACTTCCTTGGATTGATGTTCCTCCAGCCCTGACAATGTCTATATGAAAATATTCAATTTCGAAAACAGCGCCCCCTGGTGGAAACAGAAAGAATTTTATTTGCTATAAAATCTATCTTGTCCTAGAGCTTTTGTGCTATCACCTTCAAACTTGGCGAGGTCAATGTGGACAGGTAGAGGATCAAAAGTTGGTGAAAGCTTTCTAAAATGTCGCACGGCGTACGAGATAGGGGGCGCTAAAGTTGGCGATCATTCTGATGTTGACCAAATCTCTTATAACTTTGCATTGGAAGGTCAGATATGAACCAAACTTGCCGTGGTTCATGATCGATAGGTCTTAAAGACGAATATGAAAAAACGGTCACGTTCGGAAACAGCGCCTCTAGTGGTGAGAGTATTATTACCCAAAAAAAGTACATTTATGATGATAACTTTGTGGAACATGTTCCGATTTGAACCAAACTTCCTTGGATCGATGACAGTCCGACCCTGAACAAGTCTACATGAAAATATTCAATTTCGAAAACAGCGCCCCCTGGTGGAAACAGAAAGAATTTTATTTGCTATAAAATCTATCTTGTCCTAGAGCTTTTGTGCTATCACCTTCAAACTTGGCGAGGTCAATGTGGACAGGTAGAGGATCAAAAGTTGGTGAAAGCTTTCTAAAATGTCGCACGGCGTACGAGATAGGGGGCGCTAAAGTTGGCGATCATTCTGATGTTGACCAAATCTCTTATAACTTTGCATTGGAAGGTCAGATATGAACCAAACTTGCCGTGGTTCATGATCGATAGGTCTTAAAGACGAATATGAAAAAACGGTCACGTTCGGAAACAGCGCCTCTAGTGGTGAGAGTATTATTACCCAAAAAAAGTACATTTATGATGATAACTTTGTGGAACATGTTCCGATTTGAACCAAACCTCCTTGGATCGATGACAGTATGGCCCTGAAAAAGTCCGTATGAAAATCTTCAATTTAAAAAACAGCGCCCCCTGGTTGCTGGATATAACATTACATATCAAACTTTTTTATGCTGCTATAACAAGTATTGTTGTATCCTCCTCATACCTGATATGTGGGACCACAAAACCGCTCCGACCATGTCAGCAACAGACGACTTCCTGACAGGAAGTGGATCTGCCGCAACAGGAAGTAGAATGTAACTTTGCCATACATTGCCCGATCGCCACGAAACATGATATGTGAGTCAATAAAACTTCCCTGAACATGTTAATGGACACACCTTTGACCCAACAGGAAGTCAGCCATTTTAAACAGGAAGTCCCCTGTAACTTTACCGTACATTGATCAATCTGCACGGAACTTGACACGTGAGACCAGGAACCTATCCTGGACATGTCTGCAAAAGCTAAACTCCAAACAGGAAGTGGAACGCCAAAACAGGAAGTAGAATGTAACTTTGCCGTACGTTGCCCTATCTCCACGAAACATTATATGTGAGTCAAGGGAACTTCCCTGAACATGTTAATGGACACGCTTTGACCCAACAGGAAGTCAGCCATTTTAACAGGAAGTGCCCTCTAACTTTACCGTACATTGACCGCTCTGCACGGAACTTGGTATGTGAGGCCAGGGACCTATCCTGAACACGCAAACAATGTCCTCCCGTCAGAAAGTGTAACGCACTTAACAGGAAATAATATATGACTTTACTCCACAGCCCAACATCCGCACGGACGGCGCCAATTAGAACTACGACAGCAAGCAGCGAATGAACGAGAGACGAGATCAGGGCGCAAGCGACGAGGTGGGCGCGGGTCGCGACGTAGCGTCAAGCTCGAACCCGTTACCACCGCTTGCGGTGCTAGTTATTCTTATTATTATTCTTCACACGAGGAATGTGCCTTTTTGAAGGCCTAAACGGATCCCAAACCACGCGAATTTTTGGGACAACATCAGACCTAACTTAAATCGCCGAACCAAAGTGGTTCGGTGAATGTGCGTCAAAAAATGGAAGTGGGCGGGGCTTCAGACTGACGCAAAAATGTGCTACTAGGTCAACTCCTGTCGGGAATAACGTACATGAACGAAACTTGGTACACACGTTCATTAGGTTGTGCCATGGGCAAAAGTCAATCACAAGTTTTCTGTGAAACCTACAGGAAGGCCGCCATCTTGGATTGAAGGCGAAAACGGAGGCGTTTTTGGCGAATTTACAGCATAACTTGCCGTAGATACCAAAATCTACAGTTTTTGAGCAATCACCCTCAAACTTGGCGAGGTTGATGTGGACCAGTTGAGGTACGATCTAATCTGAAAAGTTTTTTGAAATATTGCATGGCGCACGAGATAGGTGGCGCCAAAGTTGGCGAAAATTCCAAATTTTCCCAACACGCAACGAAACGCTTATAACTTTGCGATGGAAGATCAAGTCGGAGCCAAACTTGCCATTTTTGATGATGGGTAGTTGCTGAAGACACCTATGCAAAAATGAACACGTTTGAAACCATCGCCTCCTGGTGGTGGAAGAGAATATACAAAAAAAAAGTTTATTTACGATTTCGGTAATAACTTTTACAGAGATTGTCGTATCTGACTCAAAATGACACTGAAACATTGAAAACACATGGTAGATGATGCGTGTTGAATATGATAGCGCATTGTTTAACGGTGTAGCGAGGTGCGAGGTGCAAAGTCGGATTATTGCGACAAAAAAACAAACTCTTATAACTTTGCGAGTCCTGGTCCAAACTGAACCAAACTTCCTTGGATTGATGTTCCTCCAGCCCTGACAATGTCTATATGAAAATATTCAATTTCGAAAACAGCGCCCCCTGGTGGAAACAGAAAGAATTTTATTTGCTATAAAATCTATCTAGTCCTAGAGCTTTTGTGCTATCACCTTCAAACTTGGCGAGGTCAATGTGGACAGGTAGAGGATCAAAAGTTGGTGAAAGCTTTCTAAAGTGTCGCACGGCGTACGAGATAGGGGGCGCTAAAGTTGGCGATCATTCTGATGTTGACCAAATCTCTTATAACTTTGCATTGGAAGGTCAGATATGAACCAAACTTGCCGTGGTTCATGATCGATAGGTCTTAAAGACGAATATGAAAAAACGGTCACGTTCGGAAACAGCGCCTCTAGTGGTGAGAGTATTATTACCCAAAAAAAGTACATTTATGATGATAACTTTGTGGAACATGTTCCGATTTGAACCAAACTTCCTTGGATCGATGACAGTCCGACCCTGAACAAGTCTACATGAAAATATTCAATTTAGAAAACAGCGCCCCCTGGTGGCAACAGAAAGAATTTTATTTGCTATAAAATCTATCTAGTCCTAGAGCTTTTGTGCTATCACCTTCAAACTTGGCGAGGTCAATGTGGACAGGTAGAGGATCAAAAGTTGGTGAAAGCTTTCTAAAATGTCGCACGGCGTACGAGATAGGGGGCGCTAAAGTTGGCGATCATTCTGATGTTGACCAAATCTCTTATAACTTTGCATTGGAAGGTCAGATATGAACCAAACTTGCCGTGGTTCATGATCGATAGGTCTTAAAGACGAATATGAAAAAACGGTCACGTTCAGAAACAGCGCCTCTAGTGGTGAGAGTATTATTACACAAAAAAAGTACATTTATGATGATAACTTTGTGGAACATGTTCCGATTTGAACCAAACCTCCTTGGATCGATGACAGTATGGCCCTGAAAAAGTCCGTATGAAAATCTTCAATTTAAAAAACAGCGCCCCCTGGTTGCTGGATATAACATTACATATCAAACTTTTTTATGCTGCTATAACAAGTATTGTTGTATCCTCCTCATACCTGATATGTGGGACCACAAAACCGCTCCGACCATGTCAGCAACAGACGACTTCCTGACAGGAAGTGGATCTGCCGCAACAGGAAGTAGAATGTAACTTTGCCATACATTGCCCGATCGCCACGAAACATGATATGTGAGTCAATAAAACTTCCCTGAACATGTTAATGGACACACCTTTGACCAAACAGGAAGTCAGCCATTTTAAACAGGAAGTCCCCTGTAACTTTACCGTACATTGATCAATCTGCACGGAACTTGACACGTGAGACCAGGAACCTATCCTGGACATGTCTGCAAAAGCTAAACTCCAAACAGGAAGTGGAACGCCAAAACAGGAAGTAGAATTTAACTTTGCCGTACGTTGCCCTATCTCCACGAAACATTATATGTGAGTCAAGGGAACTTCCCTGAACATGTTAATGGACACGCTTTGACCCAACAGGAAGTCAGCCATTTTAACAGGAAGTGCCCTCTAACTTTACCGTACATTGACCGCTCTGCACGGAACTTGGTATGTGAGGCCAGGGACCTATCCTGAACACGCAAACAATGTCCTCCCGTCAGAAAGTGTAACGCACTTAACAGGAAATAATATATGACTTTACTCCACAGCCCAACATCCGCACGGACGGCGCCAATTAGAACTACGACAGCAAGCAGCGAATGAACGAGAGACGAGATCAGGGCGCAAGCGACGAGGTGGGCGCGGGTCGCGACGTAGCGTCAAGCTCGAACCCGTTACCACCGCTTGCGGTGCTAGTTTTAATTATTATTTTTCTTTTTCTTTTTTTTTTTTTTTTTAAATATATATTTATTGAAAAAACAAGGCGTTTGAGAATGTCATGGTTTGGTAAAGGTTTGGTAAACATTGATTGAGTTTTTGCAATATTTTCTGATATTTTAAGGAGTAAACAAGTACTTGTTTAGGAAAATAATCCCTTAGTTGTAGCCTTAAGATTAAGCAATGAAGATGAGGCAAAAAAAGTGACAAAATAGCAATAAAATAAGCAACTCGATAAGAAGAACATAAAAATACTGAATAGAAATTGAATCAGAAAAAATAAAACAAACAATTTCTACCTCGCATCACACAACTTTAAATTGTCCTAATAAATGAATAGAATGACTAGAATTTATGTGAAAGAGTTCAGGTTAACGTTTCATGTTTACATCAGATTATGTACGAGTGTGAAACGTTTCATGATAAAAACAGGATTAGGTTGGAACTAAAGATTATTTTGATTATTGATTATTCTCTCGATGAATGGAGTCCTTGTTTGGTCCATAAAAGGTTGAAAAATGTCCATCTGGTGTTTCCAAAACCAGGAAATGATGACGTTGTTAAACCAAAATGAATCGGTTGGAATGATTTTGTTATGTGGAGAAAAAAAAAGAAAATATTCATATTTAAAGGGGAAATAAGTAGTTTATAGTGCCATCTAGAGGAGAGGCTGAAATTTACAACAAAGAACTGCTCCTCTGCTCACCCCCTCCCTTCCCTGAGCGCTACGGTATCCTCAGCCGGTCAAATGTCGTCCTCGTCGTCTTTCTCCGTGTCAGCAGATGAGGTTCGTGAGGCGAGGGAGAGGGCGGAGCTACCGCGGCCGTAGCGGACGAAGCGGAGAGAGAGGAGGCGGGACTTCAGCTACAAGTAAAGAGACGCTTGATTTGTTCTCTCGCGTTTGTCCTTACAGGCTCCTGTAGAAACATGGCGTCTCTCTGCTAACAGTGACTATGCAACCGCGGCCCGCGACCATGTTATTTTACATGACTTTTTGAAACACTACGAAAATGAAACAAAAACTATTATACAGCGACTAGACAATGCAGGAGCACATAATATGTATAAAAAAGTGGATTTTGGGTTATATAAACCCATAAATACTACATATTGTACCTTTAACAGGTTTGTAATTATTGAAAAACTCAAACCATTAATTGATTATCAAAATAGTTGACAATTCATTTAGTAAGGTGCCATATGTAAGAATGTGGCCAAAAACAGTTACTACATTCAAAATCAAAAAAGCAGCTCTGCTCTAACTGTACACAGCTCTCTCTCTCTCTCTCTCTCTCTCTCTCTCTCTCTCTCTCTCTCTCTCTCTCTCTCTCTCTCTCTCTCTCTCTCTCTCATGTTGGCCGTCTGCCAGAAGAGGGCGGTCTTTTCTCTGCAGCTGAAAACTTTTACAAGACGAACAGGAAGAAGAGAACGCTGAGGGAAACGTCCAGAAATGGAGAGAAAAGAAGAAGAAGAAGAAGAAGAAGAAGAAGTGAGAGACAGATCTCTCTCTCTTTCTTTCTCTCTGTCTCTACTTCTGTTCTTACTTCTTGTCAAAGCCGTGTACTGTATATGACTGCCTTTGTTGGCAGGGGGTGAGGAGAGGGAGGAGGAAGAGGAGAGGGAGGAGGAGGAGGAGGAGGAGGAGGAGGAGGAGGAGGAGGGAGAGGAGGAGGGAGAGGAGGAGGACTTTGGGTTCAGAGGGTTCAGCTGAGGAGAGAAATAAATTCATAAACAACAAAGGAGACGTGACGTCAGGTGGAGAGACCGACCTGCTGCTGAATGTGAGCCTGTGTGTGTGTGTGTGTGTGTGTGTGTGTGTGTGTGTGTGTGTGTGTGTGTGTACAGTACGTGTTCATTGTCCCATCTCGGGGAAAAGGCTCATGTGGAGTTTAAGTAAAGAAGGAACAATTGTGGTCTGTTTTGGCTCCACGGTGTGTGTGTGTGTGTGTGTGTGTGTGTGTGTGTGTGTGTGTGTGTGTGTGTGTGTGTGTGTGTGTGTGTGTGTGTGTGTGTGTGTGTGTGAAACCAAAAAACCCAGGCGTTTGTTTGAAACTTATTGGTAAAAAAAGGAAAAGGAAAAAGACTCTAGTGACACTTCACGTTTTCAAAATTGACGTCAGCTCCGTTTGGTTGGCTCCGATTGGCTGGAAAAAATGCTCAGACGCCACTGATTGGTCCACGCGTGGGCAGGCTGCGGAGGCGACGTCGTCGGCCATTTGTAAACAGATGGATTAATGTTTTTCTTCTTCTCCTTCTTCTTCTTCTTCTTCCTGCCGATCGAGGTTATGTGCGACGATGATCGGAGTCGGCGAGGCTTCGGTGGAAGCAAATATATACTCCCTCTTCTTCTTCTTCTTCATTGATCGCTGTAGACGACCACTCCCACTGACGATGACCACTCCCACTGACGATGACCACTCCCACTGACGATGACCACTCCCACTGACGATGACCACTCCCACTCAGCGGGCCGGTGTTTTTATTCCCTGACAGACGGACGAGGACAAGGAAAGACAAAGTAAGTTTGAGAGAGTTTCTGTTTTTGCCGTCACTGCTCATGACTTCTCTTTTTCCCTCTGTCTCTCTGACTCCTCCCCCTCTGTCTCTCTGACTCCTCCCCCTCTTTCTCTCTGACTCCCCCTCTTCTCTCTCTCTCCTTCCCTCTTGGCAGTGATGTTAAAGTGGGCGAACCCAGGCCGAGCAGAGGGCCATACAAAGGCTGCCCAACTCTGTGTGTGTGTGTGTGTGTGTGTGTGTGTGTGTGTGTGACACTGGTGTTTTCAGTGTGTGTGTGAGCAGACGTCCGTCTGTCACCCTGTGTACGCACAGACGCCAGGAGGAGGGGATTGTGGTAAAGGGGCGTGACTCTGTGAGGGTGTGCTGCTCCTCTCTTTTTCCTTCTTCCCGCCATCGCGGCCGTCTTCTCCTCCCGTCGTCCGGCCGTCGCTCTCACGCTCAGACTCCAGGTATTTTTCAGTTTTTTATATATACACTGTACTGTGTATATGTATGTACATATATATATATGTATGTGTGTGTGTGTGTGTGTACATGTATACACTTTCCTCTCATCTTTCCTCCCTCGTCCTCTAACCTTCACTCCTCTCCGTCCTCCTTTCCCTCCTTCAAACGTGTCTTGTCGTCGTCGGATGCCACGCCGCAGTCCGCTCGCCGCCATTTTGACTCCGCGGTCGTAGCGGGAGAAACTTTTCTGGAGCCCAGAGAGAGTCCTGGCCTCCCTGGTGACCCCCGTCCTCCTCCCTCCCTCCGTCTGTCTCTCTGTGTCCTCTCCTGACCTCGTCTTCCTCCCTGCTTCATCAGGACAGCAGCAGGGTTAGAGTTAGGGTCAAAGCGCTAAATACGGCGTCCTGAGCCTCAAACAGGTGTCTGTGGGCCTCACTTTTCTGACCTGAGAGTGAATGAATGAGTGAGTGTGAGCTCAGCTGCTGAAACGCTGCTCCCACTCAGGACGTTAGTCTTATCAAGCCGCGGTCGTTGCGAGGAACGATATTTACTCTGCCAGCTTTTACCCGACATTTACATCACAACTCTGTAGATATACAGGTGAGTGTGTGTGTGTGTGTGTGTGTGTGTGTGTGTGTGTGTGTGTGTGTGTGTGTGTGTGATATCTGTAAGTGTGATCTTAAGGTGTGACAGTTTGTCCTGACTGTGCGTCACAAACAGGCCACTGTTATGTATATGACACCAACACTTCAGGCATGAAACTGATCCAGCATCAGGAAATAAAACGGCCTCATAGTTGTTTTATGTTGACGATTTGAAAGCTCTTATCTTAATCCAGCTTCAACATAACGGTCGTAAATGTGTTGATCAGGAGAATGACGATATATGAAATATCCATGGTGGAAACGGTCATTTGTGCCAATTTAAATCACATTTATTGTGTGAGCCACAAGGATTGGAGCCGTGTCTCCATCTGAGCGGAGGTCGGTGGTAAGATGGCGTCTTCATGCCACGTGTTTACAGAAATAAACCCTAAACTACTGTCACTTCATCTGCGTCAGACAAAAAAACCACTGCGACAAATATGGACTCATAAATAAAAAAAACAGACAAACAGAAAAAAGCATTTTCAGCGTATTGACAAATGACGAGAGGAAAGTGTTGAGAAAGAAAGAAAGAAAGAAAGAAAGAAAGAAAGAAAGAAAGAAAGAAAGAAAGAAGAAAGAAAGAAAGAAGAAAGAAAGAACGAGGGTTTACTCAGTTAAAGAGGCAGAAAGCTGTGGCCCCGCCCCCCTCTCTTATCCTCAGATGAACTTATCATGTTGCCTCATAATGCCCCCCCCCCCCGGAGTCACTCGGGCTCACTTCCTGTATTCAGCCTCAGCCTTCAGCTGATTGGCTGATATCTTGGCTTGACCGGCCTCAGTTTGCAGCGCGGCAACAGGAAGTTTCTCTCCTCTTGTGCAGGAAGCTGCAGCTGTTTTAGGCCTCGACACTCACACACACACACACACACACACTCTTGTCTTTGTGTGTGTGTGTGTGTGTGTGTGTGTGTGTGTGTGTGTATACAGTGTGTACGTGTGTGGCATCAGTGAAGGCTATAACATGTGGGCGTGTTGTGACAGGCCGTCAGAAAACATTTGAAACCATGGTAACGACACACGTGTACGTCTTTATTCACGTCATAGGAGTTTTTAACGTCATATCTAGTTATTATATTTTGATGACGTTAACAGTGAAAACATGGCTGCCAACTCTTTGATTGTGTCTCCACAATTTGATCATGATTTTTGAATCACTGAATCATTGATTTCCAGTATTTTTTCAGCCTCTTAACAAGAAACCAGTTCTTTTGGATTAAACTAAGCCTTTGAGTCTGAATCTAATCGTGATGACTTAACTTTGCTGCTCCGCTCTCTTTTGTGTCTCAGTGTTCAAAAAGGATTGTTCCACACAATCGCTCCCCTACACTCTGGCATTATCTGGGTCATACCATCGTTCATTTCATCAGACATGTTGCCTGGCCTGTTTATCTGAGTCTGACACCATGGTGTGTGTGTGTGTGTGTGTGTGTGTGTGTGTGTGTGTGTGTGTGTGTGTGTGTGTGTGTGTGTGTGTGTGTGTGTGTGTGTGTGTCGGTTCTTGTACTTGCGGGATACTGAGGACCAGTGAGGGTTTTAAACCAACAAAGAGAGGTCATTTTTACGAAGTGAGGACATTTTGGCCAGTTCTCACTTTGTTTACATTGAAATCATTTTCTTATGTTGCTATTACATGCTATACTCCAAAAATTATTATATTTTTTTTTTCAAATTTTGGACCAAAAAATTTGGTTAATTTTTTTTTAATTTTGTCTACATAGTATAGTGTGACGTTTATGTCAAATTTTGGACCAAAAATAAAAAAAGTTTTTCAGCCCTTTTTGCTCTGGGGCTCCACCTGCAGACATTTTATGGTACTGCAACTAGTAGATTTATAAAGTGGAAATGCTGGTCCTCAGTATGCAGCAAGTACAAGAGTGTGTGTGTGTGTGTGTGTGTGTGTGTGTGTGTGTGTGTGTGTGTGTGTGAAGCAAACGACCGTTTCATAAGCGAGTGGCTGAGCCTCTTTCATGTTGTGCACATGTCAGCGCTGAATTATATGATGTTGTTGAACACGTGAGCGTGACGTTCTGCATCTGCTTATAATGAGGTTGTAGAGAAACATCAGAGCCAGGGAAGCTCAGCGATTCTGTCCTCCGGCGCTTTAACGTCGGAATCAGGCGTTCTGTACGCAGCGAAGAAGATGGAAAAACATGGTTTTATAACAGCAATACTAATGTTTCTGGTGTATTTTCCACTCGCCTGGACGCAGTTTGTCTCTGTGGACACGACTTTGACGAGACATCCGCTTGTATTTTTTTTTAAACTGTGGGAATTCTTCTTCCTGCCGTTTATTGTGTGGCACACTTCCTCTGCCAACTCCAGCTCCCCCTCCTTCACCCACCGTCACCACCTCCTTCCTCCCTCATTGAAATTCTGCCTGGCACACACACACACACACACACACACACACACACACAGAGACTCTACCCATTCTTGGCACAAAGCTCACAGAGTGTGAGACACACACACACACACTCATAAGAACCTGTACCAGTCGTCTTCTGTGTCTGTGCCAAACCTTCATCCCGTCATGGACCGAGCGACCGGGCGATCTGACGGTATTTCCCCTCCGTCTCTGTTTCTCTGCTAAAATCTGCTCCAGTTTGGAGGAGTTTCATTGGCATTCGTGTGTGTGTGTGTGTGTGTGTATGTATGTGTGTTTGGGCATTTGCTAATTAATTTGCGTGTTTATGTCGCTTGCGTCGCAGGAGGATTTAATCCAGTGAATCCCACACTGAGCCGTAGACGAGGAGATGAAGCTGAGGCCGATTGTTTTAACGTTGTTGACCAACATTTTATTTTACTGTATTTATTTGTTTGTTTGTTGTCTATCAAGGCCGATATCCATATGACACTGGCTAAAGTTGGGTGTGATTTTAATTTAAAGGACATTTAAGACCTCAAATCAAGCAAGATTTGCTTTAAAAAACATGGTTGTATTTCACTTTTTCACCAAAAAAAAGTCACGCAGCCAGTAGTTTTTCAGGCGTTCATAAAATTAATGTTTGAGAAAAAAAGAGACAGAGCACTTAAATGGTTCTCTTTTTTTTCCTTCCTCAAATTAATCTGTACTTTAGCTGCTAGCTGCTACCATGCTAACCAGCTGTTACGGTAAGCCAGTTAGCTACTAATAGCCAGATGCCATTAAGTGCTAAATTCAAATACTGATGAACAGCTTCTTCTTCTTCCATTCACAGGCTGTACCCTAATGTTGAATGCTGATGAACAGCGTCTGGCTGCAGTAGCTGCTAATGTCAAACGCTAGTAGCGTCTGGCTGCAGTAGCTGCTAATGTCAAACGCTAGTGGCGTCTGGCTGCAGTAGCTGCTAATGTCAAACGCTAGTAGCGGCTGGCTGCAGTAGCTGCTAATGTCAAACGCTAGTGGCGTCTGAATGCAGTAGCTGCTAATGTCAAACGCTAGTAGCGGCTGGCTGCAGTAGCTGCTAATGTCAAAAGCTAGTAGCGTCTGGCTGCAGTAGCTGCTAAGTTCAAATATGTTTTTTCATGAATTCGGATTTTGAATTCCTTGGTTCAGATTTACTTTAGTGACACTTACACATTTCCTCTGTGGACTTTGGTGTGGGAGCATTAGTGGTTTCCAGTTCAAGTGGCTAAAATAAAAATGTTTCTTCCTGTTATTGCTGATAGCGATCCTGCCTGGTTCTAGGGTTAGCTGTGAAGTACTGCATATTCTAGACACTAATGAAGGATTATCTTATCTTAAAAAATGGTCAATGGGGGAGTGAAAGTTTAGATGCTTTTAAAACAGTGTGTAGATTCCCTTTTTTTTGTATTCCTGCGCTCTATATATCATGAAAATCCACTTCATTGTCCCTTCGGGAAGAAGACATTAGCATACAAAGATGAAATTCCTTTTTCTGTTTTTGTAAAAAAACACCCTAAACGTTCACCCAGAGATGGACCAACAAAGCAGGAAATTGTCTCCAGAAATACATACAAATACATATCCTGGTTGGTGACAGCAGTGCAGCCTTATCAGAGGGCGAGAGAGGACAAGGTCCATGTGTGGGGCAAAAAAAGAGGGATTCTGTGAGTTTACTGCCGTTCAGTTGTGACGCTGCCGTGACTCTGTGTGATGATATCCACTCAAAAGGGCCACTTTCCCCCCAACGTTTCTGGTTTTTTACGAACCTCTCCACTGCCTCGCGGCTTCAGGGCGAGCTGTTGACAGAGAACATGAGTTTCCCCGGCAGAGCCGTTTATTTGCCACAGACAAAAAGTCCACGATCACAGATGACAGCAGAGCTCACATGACGCAGAGAGTCTGGTTTCAATGTTTCCACAACAGACGGAGGAGTTGTGTACTGTGGAGAAACAAGAGAGGACGTTCCTGCAATTAACCCAGCAACCCACAACTGCCCAGCACAATTTAAGTATGTAACCCTTAATGGACCATTCACGATGGAAATGGAACCTGTTTCGCAGCTTACGCTGTAAAATTGTTTAAGAGAACGAAAAAAAAAAATTCCCCCAAAAGAAAAATAATCTTGGTTTTGCATGAGGGAAAAATGGATCATTTAATTATAAAGATGACCTAACTTTGTCTTACTGAGATACTGCAGTTGTGACACTTTAATTACACGCTAAAACGATGGTTTACATCAGATTGGTGTGTGTACAGATTAAGGATGCATCGGCATCGGTTTTGATACCTTTATATAAAACTGCTCAGACTAGTAAAGGCAATACTTCATCGTAAAAATAATTAAACGCACAGATATAATCAAACCACAACCTTTATTTAAACAATAGTGCAGATCAAATTAAACAGCAAACATAAAACCACACACATTTATTCAACACATTTTAAAGACCACACAACTCATTGAATAATTGGGACTATATTTGTTTTTCAGGACTGATATCGGAAGAGATTAATTCTAGTGAATGAGGCCGATAACTAATGTTTTGGTCTTTTCATTATTATCATATGTAACAGTAACATTACTCTGTAGCTTTACACACTAGTTTCAAATAAAGTCAAGCCAAGCAGGCGAGAGGCTGAGAACTGTGATATGTTGTGACCGATCTGTATTTACTGTGAAAAAAAACATAATAAAAAACGATAGAACTTTTAATAATATTAAACAAATACTGCAGTATACTTTCAGTAACAATATATCCCTATATATATGATATCAGTAATTGCTAAAACAAAACCGGGAATAAATAAATGAACAAATAATCTTAGACTGCAACAGAGGCAGAATAATAACATCAACAAGAAGAAAAGTTACAGACTGCAGCTTTAATGTCTAAATATATCTTTGTGTATGCCGTCGAACCTTCATTCATGTGACCCTCCTCCTCCTCGTCCTCCTCGTCCTCCTCCTCCTCGTCTTCCTCCTCGTCTTCCTCCTCCTCCTCCTCCTCCTGCAGCGCAGTGTGACACATCATTATTACTCCACACACAGCACCAGTCAGTGGACGTTTCTTGGCGTATCGTACATTTGTTGTTGGCGTGGTGGCAGAGTGGTGGCATCAGGCCAACAAACCCCGCCCCCACCTCCTGTCTGTCTGCCCTGCTGTAGTCAGACTAGCGTGGTCTGCTGCATGCTAACTACGGGCCAGTCTGGACCAAGTCTCGGGGGTTGTTGTTGTTGTTGTGTATGTTAATTTATGCAAACATCGTTACCTCTTGCTCTGTCTCTTGTCCATGTGAGGCCCAGATCTGGAATTTAGTCTGGCGATCGTTAACCCCTCGGTCACTGCCTTGTCTACAGACGTGGTCTGCTGGTCCATCCATATAGACGTGGTCTGCTGGTCCGTCCACAGACGTGGTCTGCTGGTCCATCCATATAGACGTGGTCTGCTGGTCCATCCACAGACCCGGTCTGCTGGTCCGTCCACAGACTTGGTCTGCTGGTCCATCCATATAGACGTGGTCTGCTGGTCCGTCCACAGACGTGGTCTGCTGGTCCATCCATATAGACGTGGTCTGCTGGTCCGTCCACAGACGTGGTCTGCTGGTCCGTACATATAGACGTGGTCTGCTGGTCCGTCCACAGACGTGGTCTGCTGGTCCATCCATATAGACGTGGTCTGCTGGTCCGTCCACAGACGTGGTCTGCTGGTCCATCCATATAGACGTGGTCTGCTGGTCCGTCCACAGACTTGGTCTGCTGGTCCATCCACAGACCCGGTCTGCTGGTCCGTCCACAGACTTGGTCTGCTGGTCCATCCACAGACCCGGTCTGTTGGTCCGTCCACAGACTTGGTCTGCTGGTCCGTCCACAGACTTGGTCTGCTGGTCCATCCACAGACCCGGTCTGCTGGTCCGTCCACAGATGTGGTCGGCTGGTCCGTCCATATAGACGTGGTCTGCTGGTCCGTCCACAGACATGGTCTGCTGGTCCGTCCATATAGACGTGGTCTGCTGGTCCGTCCATATAGAAGTGGTCTGCTGGTCCGTCCATATAGACGTGGTCTGCTGGTCCATCCATATAGACGTGGTCTGCTGGTCCATCCATATAGACGTGGTCTGCTGGTCCGTCCGTATAGACGTGGTCTGCTGGTCCGTCCATATAGACGTGGTCTGCTGGTCCATCCATATAGACGTGGTCTGCTGGTCCATCCATATAGACGTGGTCTGCTGGTCCGTCCGTATAGACGTGGTCTGCTGGTCCGTCCATATAGACGTGGTCTGCTGGTCTGTCCACATACGTGGTCTGCTGGTCCGTCCATATAGACGTGGTCTGCTGGTCCGTCCATAGACGTGGTCTGCTGGTCTGTCCACATAGATGTGGTCTGCTGGTCGGTCCATATAGACGTGGTCTGCTGGTATGTCCACATAGACGTGGTCTGCTGGTCCGTCCATATAGACGTGGTCTGCTGGTCCGTCCACATACGTGGTCTGCTGGTCCATCCACATAGACGTGGTCTGCTGGTCCGTTCACAGACATGGTCTGCTGGTCCGTCCACAGACATGGTCTGCTGGTCGGTCCATATAGACGTGGTCTGCTGGTCCGTCCACATACGTGGTCTGCTGGTCCGTCCATATAGATGTGGTCTGCTGGTCCGTCCACAGACGTGGTCTGCTGGTCCATCCACATAGACGTGGTCTGCTGGTCTGTCCACAGACGTGGTCTGCTGGTCCGTCCACAGATGTGGTATGCTGGTATGTCCACATAGACGTGGTCTGCTGGTCCGTCCATATAGACGTGGTCTGCTGGTCCGTCCACATACGTGGTCTGCTGGTCCGTCCATATAGACGTGGTCTGCTGGTCCGTCCACAGACATGGTCTGCTGGTATGTCCACATAGACGTGGTCTGCTGGTCCGTCCATATAGACGTGGTCTGCTGGTCCGTCCACAGACGTGGTCTGCTGGTCCATCCATATAGACGTGGTCTGCTGGTCCGTCCACAGACTTTGTCTGCTGGTCCATCCACAGACCCGGTCTGCTGGTCCGTCCACAGACTTGGTCTGCTGGTCCATCCACAGACCCGGTCTGCTGGTCCGTCCACAGATGTGGTCGGCTGGTCCGTCCATATAGACGTGGTCTGCTGGTCCGTCCACAGACATGGTCTGCTGGTCCGTCCATATAGACGTGGTCTGCTGGTCCGTCCATATAGAAGTGGTCTGCTGGTCCGTCCATATAGACGTGGTCTGCTGGTCCATCCATATAGACGTGGTCTGCTGGTCCATCCATATAGACGTGGTCTGCTGGTCCATCCATATAGACGTGGTCTGCTGGTCCGTCCGTATAGACGTGGTCTTCTGGTCCGTCCATATAGACGTGGTCTGCTGGACGTTCACAGACGTGGTCTGCTGCTCCGTCCACATAGATGTGGTCTGCTGGTCCGTCCATATAGACGTGGTCTGCTGGTCTGTCCACATACGTGGTCTGCTGGTCCGTCCATATAGACGTGGTCTGCTGGTCGGTCCATATAGACGTGGTCTGCTGGTATGTCCACATAGACGTGGTCTGCTGGTCCGTCCATATAGACGTGGTCTGCTGGTATGTCCACATAGACGTGGTCTGCTGGTCCGTCCATATAGATGTGGTCTGCTGGTCGGTCCATATAGACGTGGTCTGCTGGTATGTCCACATAGACGTGGTCTGCTGGTCCGTCCACATACGTGGTCTGCTGGTCCATCCACATAGACGTGGTCTGCTGGTCCGTCCACAGACATGGTCTGCTGGTCGGTCCATATAGACGTGGTCTGCTGGTCCGTCCACATACGTGGTCTGCTGGTCCGTCCATATAGATGTGGTCTGCTGGTCCGTCCACAGACGTGGTCTGCTGGTCCGTCCATATAGACGTGGTCTGCTGGTCCGTCCATATAGACGTGGTCTGCTGGTCCGTCCATATAGACGTGGTCTGTTGGTCCATCCATTTAGACGTGGTCTGCTGGTCCGTCCATATAGACGTGGTCTGTTGGTCCATCCATTTAGACGTGGTCTGCTGGTCCGTCCATATAGACGTGGTCTGCTGGTCCGTCCATATAGACGTGGTCTGCTGGTCCGTCCATATAGACGTGGTCTGTTGGTCCATCCATTTAGACGTGGTCTGCTGGTCCGTCCACAAAGACGTGGTCTGCTGGTCCGTCCATATAGACGTGGTCTGCTGGTCCGTCCACAAAGACGTGGTCTGCTGGTCCGTCCACATAGACGTGGTCTGCTGGTCTGTCCACATAGACATGGTCTGCTGGTCCGTCCACAGACGTGGTCTGTGGTCTGCTGGTCCGTCCACAGACGTGGTCTGCTGGTCCGTCCACAGACGTGGTCTGCTGGTCCATCCATATAGACATGGTCTGCTGGTCCGTCCACATAGACGTGGTCTGCTGGTCCATCCATATAGACATGGTCTGCTGCTCCGTCCACATAGACATGGTCTGCTGGTCCATCCACATAGACGTGGTCTGCTGGTCCATCAATATAGACGTGGTCTGATGGTCCATCCATAAATGGTCTTAAACTCGCTCAGTCTGCACCAAAGTCCAAATCAGTGACTTTAGCTAACGGGTACACAGGTGCTGCTGGTCAAGTGATGCTTCCTGTGGTCAGTTTGTACCACTGAGGTGACTCTGAACAAATCATTTCAAACACAGAATTTTGCAAAATAATAATAATTGCAATGTAGTGATGGAGCCAGCAGTGGATCAACAACGTGTGCCGTGATGTTAAAATCCCTCTAAAATCCCTAGTTTTCTCTTTGGACTATGGAAAGTGAACAAATAAAATCTACTTCAATTTAAATCTACGATAGATTAAGAATCTGTTCATGTCTTTGTCTCACTGTTTGTGAGCCGCTCACTCTCCCACACCAAAGTCCATTCAGGAAAAATTTTAGAGGGATTTTAACTCCTGTTGCAATATTATGCTCTTTGTCAGTCATGGAAAGTGCTGTCGAGAATAGAATAGAACAGAAATACTTAATTCATCACCTAGGGGTAATTGTTTTGACAGAGCAGCAATATTTGAGCAATGTATTGATTTAGACTATTTTACTGTTCATTCATGAAGGAAACTGCTCTACAGCCAAGTGACAAGTGTTTTCTTCATTATTATTATTATTATTATTATCTTCTTGACTTAAACGTCAGGGAATGATGGAAAATGTCAACTTAAGTGTGACATTCACAATTAAGAAGCTAAAATCACTTAAGCTAATTATGAGGGATGAGCCGATAGTCGGCATCAGTCCGATTCTCTGGGCTCTGCTACAGCATTTTAGCTGAGTCATGTTTGGTGTATTTCATCTTTATGGGAGAAGACTGTGACACAGCAGGAGAATTATGACTCAACACAAATGTGATGTTGACAGGATTGTTATCGGGGAGGAAAACGTGGAATCACATCTTATCACATATAGTTTTTTTTAAACGCTCTAATGATAATCTGGATTTATTCAGATGTTATGCCTGTAGAATTGTCAGAAAAGGTTCAATGAATGAGGTCTGCACCTTTTTCCAAGACAACTTTCACTTTCCATATCTGGCAGTTATTCAAACATTCTGTTACAGAGAAGCTGACGAACTGTGACGCGCTGATCAATCTGCTCTGTGATTGGACGCTGGTTCCTTGTAGATCCTGAGGTTCGACCGTAATGACAAGTATACCGGCGCAAAGCTCTATTTCTCTGCTTTCTGGTATCTGTTCATTCATCTTCTACCACTTTATCCTCCACATGAGGGCTGCAGGGGGCGCTGTGCCAATCTCAGCTGACGAAACAGAAGGGTTTAAGTGACTGAATCAGCACCGTTTCCTTTCATTCTTGCTGCATCTTTTCCTGCCAACATGGCTGTTGATAGAAACTGAAGCTTGGTTTATAGTCGCTGTAGTGTAGCAGGCAGGTGCCAACAATGATGTCACATCCTGCCTCACGTCGGACACGCACCACTGAATTTTTGTAACTTTGTCGGCTGCGGCGTCAACTCTTCATTGCACAAGCATTTGTACGACTCTTCTGTCCGAGATCAGCGAGAAAGTCACATGACCTGATATTCATGGAAACACGTCACAATAAGACAAGGAATTTTGGTGGAGGACGTGAAAAAAGAGGGATGGATTTGTGATGAGATGAGCCCATGTAAAGAGAGGTGACCCAGGGGGAAAACCATCCCGGTGATTCTGGTGGATTATGGGATTTTTGTCCTAATACGTGAAACACCAAGAGACGGACAGTCATTTTGAGACCAATGTTAGCGATATGAGGAAAGTTGTTGTTTGCTACTGTTGCTAGGCAGCGGACGTTAACCGGCAGCACAAGTTGAATATTTTGGTTGTACGCCCGTTAATAACAAGTCTTAAACAAGTTAGGGTTTTTTTGCTCAGGTGTGTTTACATATATATATATAATAATTTCATCAGATTGCCTATAGATTGTGCTGAAGAAAAAAGGATATAAGACGCTCTTTATTACACATTCTTAAAGCCTATTTATACACGTTATAACACAGTAACGGGCAAAAAGCAGCCTAAATAATCTGTGTTCTAAGGGTTAAAGTATAAATACATCAATACTTCCCATTTGTCTGATATGAGACGCTTCACTCTCGCTTCTGTTTCCTCTTCATGAAGAAAAAACGTTGAAAGTTCTTCTTTTAAATCGACCTAAAATGGCCGAATGTACAAGACGCCATTTCGTGTTTTTGTGTTGTTGGGGTGGGGGGGGTGGTATTCAATCAGAGGCAGCTGGTGGACGCCATGTTTGCAGGCATCTGTGTGTGTGTGTGTGTGTGTGTGTGTGTGTGTGTGTGTGTGTGTGTGTGTGTGTGTGTGTGTGTGTGTGTGTGTGTGTGTGTGTGTGTGTGCGTGCGTGTGTGTGTAGCAGCAGCCTACACAAGGATAGTCCACTGGAATGAGCTCAGTGTTTTTGGCAAAAAATGGAAAAGAATTCCTGGCACCGAGTCGATCACTGCTTCTTTTTTCTCTGTGTGTGTGTGGGGGGGGTGTGTGTGTGTGTGTGTGTGCGTGCGTGCGTGTGTGTTTCGATCACATAGCGATGTAGTAGTTTGTCGGCCGTTTTCACGTTAGCGCCTCCACTTTGCACCGTCTGCTTACCGTTAAATTTTCTTTTTCCTTTGATTCATTTCAATCAGAGCAGATTTGATGACGATGTGCAGATACAGGGTTAGGGTTACAAGATACTTGACTAGATACAAGTTTTTTTTTAATCAGTAAACACACTTTTATCGTTTTTTTTTTGTTTTTTTTTTTTTAATTGAACAGAATGAATGAAAATAACAGTTGTTCTCCTTTTTTCCAAGGATTCTCTGCTGCTGAAGACCAGGCCTCACCCTCGAGTCTGCTGTCCTTGGGGCTGAGGTAGTAGATTGAATAGTTGTGGGGTTGTGACCTCTTTTTGAGATAACTATACAATCTACTGTCTTTCCCAAGGAGACAGCTGAGTCAGCCTCCAGACGTCGTCCAATCACAGCGAGCCTTGTTGTTTTGTCTTTGCTGATCCGGGCTCTTTCAGGGTGAGGTAGTAGGTTGTATAGTTTGGTGGGTGGGATTTGAACCCTGCTCAGGTGATAACTATACAGTCTATTGCCTTCCCCGAATGGTTCACTCAAACACGTGTCATGTTTTTACTCATCAATATTATTGAGAAGGTTTGTGTTGCCCTGGTTTACGGCTGCAGCTGAGGCTCATTTTCTTCATGAATCCAGTGATTTTCTGTGCGTAGAGTGTCAAATATCTTTCTCAAACTTGGAAATGATGATGTTCTCTAATGTCTCGCTTTGTCCAGTTTCAGTTTTGTTTTTTTTTGTTATATGGAGCAAGGCTGAAAAATCACAGGATCTTAATTAATTATTTTTAAAAATATTCAAAGCGATTAATTTGTTCGTTGCAGCTCAATACATGTTATTAAAGTTGTGCTTTTTCTCATGTTGGCAGCAGCTGAGGAGTTGGTCAGTGCACAGCACCCTCTAGTGGAGACATAGGGGAGCTTGTTTGACTAAAATAAAGTTTTGTCATGCATACTGTTGTTGTCTAATGTCTTGTTTTTGTTATAGTTTAGACACATGGTTCTCAAACTGTGGTGCGCGTACCACCAGTGGTACACCAGCTCCCTCTGGTGGAGCACAGTAGAAACACGCTTTCTACTGTGTTTACCAGGGTTTGTGATCAGAGCGGAGCAGAGGAGCTTTGACACGAGTGCGGAGGAAATTAAATAAATAAAGTAATAATTTTGGTTAGCGTAGCTCTGACTCATGTTGGTCTAATGTCACACATGCTCGCTGTATTTTAACGTTTTACTGAGAGAGATCCTCGTTTTCAGACGTCTGACAAACACTGGTTTAGATTGAGTGTTCGTGTTAGCCCTAAATGATGAATAAAGTTATAATTGACAACTTTCTGTCTTCAATTTAAGCTGATAAAAACTACATCTACTTTCACACATTGGGCAAAAGTACATCAAAATAGATTTCAAAATAAAATACCAAATGTCCAACTAATACATGAATAAAAATCAACATAACAGCCATAATCATGACATTATCTTATGACTTTTTTATCTCACAAATGTTTTCAGAGGTTTGTTTGCTCAAAATGATCACTTTTTATCTCCTAAATATGATTTTCACAATCTTGTCATTTTACGAGCTTTGTTGCTTTTAATGTAATAATTTGACTTTTTCCTCATAATTTAATGATCTGTTTCCTCTGTAGTAAGTGGATTTACACCAGCAGCATTTAGATCATAGTAGTTTGATGTGTCCTCCCAGTGTCCCACCATGTCCTCAGTCCTGCCTCTCTCTGATGGACTTGGCTGCTCCTCATTGACCTTTGACCTTCCGTGTCTCCATGGCGACAGTTTATCCTGAGCAGAAATCGCCTCCATATGTGGGCGTAGGCCTGCAGGATGTTGGGGATGCAGCAGGCTTGATGAAGGGGTTGATGTCGGAGTTGGCGTTGAGACAGAATTATTCCTGGAGGATAGATGATGTTCGATCATGTCGCTCATACTTATAAACATTTACTAATTAAGCATTTATTCATGCTATTTAGCTTAATGCAAGGCTTTATATATATAAAAAATATAGAAAATAAAGACTTTAGCTGAAGATAAAAGTCTTTGGCTAAAGACAAGAATGTATTATTTCTTCTTCTACTGAAAGTGTTGGATGAGTTCAAACCTGAGCGCAGGTCCACGGCGACGGCCAACAACGACAGCTGAGCAGCAGGCAGAGGTCGGGGTCAGGGGTCAGGGGTCAGGGGTCAGGGGTCAACCTCACCCAACCGTCCATCACCACAGCCAGGGGCACGGCGGCCACGCCCACCAGGAAGTCGGCCACCGCCAGGGAAACGAGGAAGCAGAAGGTGAGCTCCAGACGCTCACGGCGAACACCACCAACGCGTTTCCAAGGCAACGACGACCTCGAGCAGAGCGAACGACGCCCAGCTCCACTCAGCCGTCGCCGTGGAGACGGAGATTAAACATAATCCTGAGCAGAGAAAACACAGGAGCAGATGGTTTTATATCAAACATCATGTACTTCTGTGTGTGTGTGTGTGTGTGTGTGTGTGTGTGTGTGTGTGTGTGTGTGTGTGTGTGTGTGTGTGTGTGTGTGTGTGTGTGTGTGTGTGTGTGTCAATCCATGGAGACAACATCTGGGTTCCATCACAGTGAAAAACTCTTCAGAACATCAGTGATCAGTGATTTTTAGCAGATTAAGACATAATGTTAGAGTTGTTTATTTCTATGATGTAAAAGTTTTAAAGCGTGTTTGTGATAAAACTGATACTTGACTGTTTACCTGCAGCAGAACCAGCTTCAGTCTGTGATAAATAAACATGTGGAACACTTTATCTCACCCACACAAACACAGGAGCTGCTGCTCCTCTGCTGCCTCATGTGGTCACTTTGTGTCACTCAAAAAAGTGAAAAAATCAAAATAAAGCATTTCAATCACCAAAGTCACAAAATAACACATTTGAACTTTACTGATGAAGTGAAACAACTGTTGATTTCCTCTGTGGACTTTGGTGTGGGAGAGTGAGTGAACGTTCATGTCTTTTTAAAAACAATTTATCACAAATTTAAATCCCAATATAGAAACAAAAGACATTTAGAATTCACCAAAATAAAACTCCAGGATCTGAGTTCATGTTTGTTATTTATTTATAATGTTCACACACGATCATTTGAATATGAAAATTAAGTGTGTGTGTGTGTGTGTGTGTGTGTGTGTGTGTGTGTGTGTGTGTGTGTGTGTGTGTGTGTGTGTGTGTGTGTGTGTGTGTGTGTGTGTGTGTGTGTGTGTGTGTGTGTGTGAAGGGACTTTTCAGATGTTACTGATTAACAGCTCTTTGTTTGGCGGCGTTTTTTCACCGTATACTTACTTTGCATACAGATTTGGCCTCACGTGTGTGTGTGTGTGCGTGTGCGTGTGCGTGTGCGCGTGTGCGTGTGTGCGTGTGTGTGTGTGTGTGTTTGCTCGGCTTTTATTATCCACACAGGAAGTCTTTGTCCATCTGAGCGATAGGACTGACAGATAAATGTATAAATACACAAATGAAGACATTTCAAATAATTTCTCATTCATTTGATCTTTTAAAACAGAAAAACAGGAAATCACACCTTTTTTTAAATGTTATTTTATTCAGCTTCTACGTAGTAGATATGATGCAACAACCTTTTAGATTTACATACATTTACATCTGTGTGTCGTACTCCAATATGGCTCTGTGGGTATTTAAACACAGATTTATACTCAAATACACAGTATTCATTTGTTAACCTTTGAATCAGCAGACAGGACATTAAAGGGATAGTTTTTTTTCTTCGTCTTACAAACAGCTGACTACAGCTGTGCGCCCCCCTGTGGCAAAACCTGCTTGGTACAGGCATGAATGCATGGCTTCCAGTTTGGACACTAAAAAAAACATTGAACAAAATTATTTAATTTGACATTTTAAGTATATGTTTGACACTTTGTCCTGTGATTGACAGATTTACATAACCAGGAAATTAAGTTTGCGATGACTCACTCTCCCAAAACAAAGTCCACAGAGAAAACCAGTGATTTAAGTTCACAGGGACACAGGAGCTGCTGGTCCTCTGCTGCCTCGTGTGGTCACTTCGTGTCATCGAGGGCAAACTGAACAAACCTAAAGTGACAAAATAGTACATTTACACTCAGTGATGGAGGCAGCAGTGACACAGAGTGACCACACGAGGCAGCAGTGGATCAACAACTCCTGTGAACTCCTGTGTGCTGTGATGTTAAAATCACTGGACTCTATGGACTTTGGTGTGGGAGAGTGAGTGACTTTGGTGTGGGAGAGTGAGTGACTTTGGTGTTGGAGAGTGAGTGACTTTGGTATGGCAGAGTGAGTGACTTTGGTGTGGGAGAGTGAGTGACTGGTGTGGCAGAGTGAGTGACTTTGGTGTGGGAGAGTGAGTGACTTTGGTGTGAGAGAGTGAGTGACTTTGGTGTGTGAGAGTGAGTGACTTTGGTGTGGGAGAGTGAGTGACTTTGGTGTGTGAGAGTGAGTGACTTTGGTGTGGGAGAGTGAGTGACTTTGGCGTGGGAGAGTGAGTGACTTTGGTGTGTGAGGGTGAGTGGTTTACAGAAGGAAATGTCTGTGTAACAGTGAAGATAAAGAGGCAAACACTTATTTTGGCTCCTGGGTCAGTAAACTTTCTATCTTCTGCTTTAGTTAATGATTAATCATTTACTAAATTAATTAATGAAGTTTTTCATTCTTCAGCTTCTTCAATGTGAATGTTTTCTGATTTCTTTGCTCCATGAGACAAAGAAATCTTCACAAATGATTCATATTCAGAGATTTGAACGCGTCGTTTGGGAAAAACTCGTTGACATTTTCTGGACCAAACCAGTTCTCCATTAAGGGGGAAAACAATCAAAAGATCACAGTTACTTCAGTCTTACTATTGTCCAGCATGTCCAGGACTTTTTTTTAACGTAGACGAACCTGAAAATATTCAATTTAACCTGAGTTTAAACGATGAGGAATATCCCATTAAATCCTTTCCCTTTAAAGCTGCGTCCACTTCTCTACACTCTGTTGAAGGCCTTGCAACGTCCTCTCATCAAAGCGGTACGTCAGCTTCCTCTTCACTTTCTGAATCTCGCCAGTGCGGGAGTAGTTCCTGAGCGCCCGCGCCATCTTCTGGTAGGTCATGGTTTTGCGGTTGCCCTTGCGTCTTCCCCACAGCTGAGCCAGACGCTCCTTGTTCTGCGAGGAGAACTGAAAAGTGCCGGAGGACGACTGAAGCCACCAGATGCAGCTGCGCATGGACGGCGTCTGCAGCATCTCAAACAGGAAGTGGAACAAGCGCTCCTTCCTCTTTCCTGTTGGTGAATACGAGGTTGTTAAAAAACACACTGCTGCGTTATTATGGCTCGTTGTGTGACTTGTGTTTGTGTTTTTACCAGACAACGGAGAAAGAATCGCACTGTCGACGTCTTTCCTGCCTCCACGGTCGGACGACGGAGACGGTAAATCCTGATATTCCTGATACTGGGAGCAACTGGACTGAGAGTCCGAGTCCACGTATGCAGACGTTTCACAGGAAAAGGAAACGTTGTCCTGAAGAAAACACGGTTTTCAGTGTGTTATTTACTGAAAAAAAACTGACTTTAGCCACTTAACATTAGACTCACGTCATTAAATGTTCAACAGCTGAAGTTTACGTTATGTTAAGAACACGTCTTTATCTCACTGTGAGACACTTTAACAACAGGAAACTGAAGTCTGTAAACCACTCACTCTCCCACACCAAAGTCACTCACTCTCCCACACCAAAGTCACTCACTCTCCCACACCAAAGTCGCTCACTCTCCCACACCAAAGTCACTCTCCCACACCAAAGTCCATAGAGTAAACCAGTGATTTTAACATCACAGGAGTTGTTGATCCACTGCTGCCTCCATCACGAACTTACAATGACTGATTTTATGTAATTTGGGGTTTTGAAATCCTGCCTGGTGATTCATCTCAGTGACACAAACTGACCACAAGAGGCAGCTGTTCATGAGCAGCCCCTGTGTTTTTGGAGCTAAAATGACTGATTTTCTCTGTGGACTTTGGTGTGAGAGAGCGAGTGGTTTACAAACATCAGATTCCTGTTGGAAAAGCCTAACAGTGAGAACATGTTTCACTGAGCAAGTCACCTGTAAATCCTGGACTGTCCCTTTAATGATGGACCGGCACAAACATATTCATCAACTCTGAATTTAGACAATCAAACGTCTCAAAGTAGAGATAATTAAGTCATTAAGAATAACTTCATTTTATGTCAAATCTGAAGGTTTTTTATTTCTTTCTAACTTACCCAATGGTTGTCGTGGCAACTGGGACAGGCAGTGGGCGGAGCCTGCTCTTCATATTCCTTGTGTGGAGTGTGAGATCCAACGTGCCACTTGTACGCATGCTGACCCGACCAGTCGTTCTCTGTGGAGGAAGACAGCGTCTCATCATCATCATCATCATCTTCATCGTCATCATCATCATCATCATCAACATCGTCGTCGTCGTCGTCATCGTCATCGTCGTCGTCGTCGTCATCGTCATCATCATCATCAACATCGTCATCATCATCATCATCAACATCGTCATCATCATCATCATCATCATCAACATCGTCATCATCATCATCATCATCATCATCAACATCGTCATCATCATCATCATCATCATCATTATCATCATCATCATCATCATCAACATCGTCATCATCATCATCATCATCATCAACATCATCATCATTATCATCATCATCATCATCATCATCATCATCAACATCGTCATCGTCGTCGTCATCATCATCATCATCATCATCATCATCATCACGCTCACCTATGATCCTGCCCCCTGCTGGGTAAAACAGTGTGTGCGGGTGTTGACCCACGGCACCCTGCGGTGTGTGTGTCGGTGCGACCTCCAGCGAGTGCTCCTGCAGATACTCCTCGATGACCTCCAGGTCCACCTCCAGGCAGCTAGAGGGAGCCACTGAGCTCCAGGACACTCGACCTGCAGCCAGCCTGCTCTCAGTCATGTAGGACATCTGTGTTACGGTTAGAGACGTCATGTTAGTCTGACTTAAGTGGGTTAGAGTTAGGGTTAGAGACGTCATGTTAGTCTGACTTAAGTGGGTTAGAGTTAGGGTTAGAGACGTCATGTTAGTCTGACTTAAGTGGGTTAGAGTTAGGGTTAGAGACGTCATGTTAGTCTGACTTAAGTGGGTTAGAGTTAGGGTTAGAGACGTCATGTTAGTCTGACTTAAGTGGGTTAGAGTTAGGGTTAGAGACGTCATGTTAGTCTGACTAAAGTGGGTTAGAGTTACGGTTAGAGACGTCATGTTAGTCTGACTAAAGTGGGTTAGAGTTAGGGTTAGAGACGTCATGTTAGTCTGACTAAAGTGGAGCCAAAGATGTAACACAGAAATAAGACAATTATTCTTCATTAGATTATATTTTTCTTGTTTTGATGAAAAATAATCTGACAAATTTAGCTTTTGCTGGAACTTTTGGACATTTAGCCATTTTCAGGCTTTAATGTTCCTTAAAAATAAAGGAAAACTAGACAAAAAATATACATTCAAAAATGAATGTATTACTATATCAAATTTCTTATACGTTGTAAAAAGTCTATTTTTACAAAGTAAAACACATGGTTCCTGTTATTGTCTGTTTAGACTATATTTGTTTTCCATGTAACTCACTGGGTATTCAGAAATGTGGCCTGACCTTTGCTGTGTGTTTGTGTGTTTGTGTGTTTGTGTGTTTGCGTGTTTGTGTGTTTGTGTGTTGTAAATATGTCCGACCACATTTTTAAATTTGACTGACAAATTTATACAAATGTTCTTTTAACTCAGGAAACATTCAGGTCACAGTTTTTCATCTGGCATTTATATAAATAACATTTTTACCCTTCAACCACACACACACACACACACAAGTAACTGATATTGTAGCCTATATTATTTTTTACATACTGCATCATATTATATTATGTTATATGAATAAATTAAATAAATTACATAAATAGTATTAGATGTATTCAATCCTAAATATTGTGGCACGGACATCGTTTATAATAATTCTTTAATATCTCATCGGCTCTTAGCTTTTAATGTTTCTACATTTTAGTTTGATTACTTTATGTCATTTTCCAAATGTTATTATATATAATGCATAATTTCGATTTTTCCGTGTATTTTACCTTTTTTTCTACTTTTAAAGAACATATGATGACTTTCAGTATTTTCAGTTCTTTACAGTCACTGTTTTTAACGACTTTAATTGATTACATTTACCTCTTTTTTTAGTTGGGATTAACACAGTTTTATTGTACTTTCCATTTAACCCACAAAATAAAGACTAACTACACTGGAAAAACAAAACGGTTGGATTTTATCTGTCACATAAATAAATGTGCATTAAACGGAAATCATATTAAATCTTCATATTTTTTTCTTGACTGTATTTCACTCTTTATTTGTATTTTTAACAAATCCTAAAATCAGTATTTTTAGCTTTACACAGATCGGTAAATAACTTAACTTTAAAACCTTATTGAACTATTTGCACATTTTTTTTCAATTTTTGATGTGCATTTATCCTTCATCCTCCTGGATGAATATATATGTATATATATATACATATATATTTAATTTGTTTTAATACAGTACAAGTACAAGCCACTCTCAGTAAAAAAGACTCACCGTGTTTCTGCTTGTGTCGGTCGGATTAAAGACAAACTGTGGAGACAAAAAAAACAAACACAGATTCAACTTTAAACAGTGTGAAGAGGGAAGTGAAACAAACACACACACACACACACACACACACACACACACATATACATACATATACATATATGTGTGTACCTATGGAGAGTACAGTGTGTATAAATGAGTACCTGTGTTGCAGTAAAGCAGTTATTTTCCCTCAGAGTGACGACACATGAACGCTCACCTGTGAAGCTTCACCTTTAAAGCCTCTACACACTCAGGCCACGCCCACATCTCACCAAAGACTGTTAGCACAGGGGGCGGGGTTTATTTAACAAAAGAAAAAAAGAAAAACATGTCATATTTTGTCTCTAGATATTATATGAAATGATGTCATTTTAAAAGCAGAGAAAAAGAACTGAAATTCTGGGTCATAAAAGAAAATAGGTGACAGTTGAATTTCTCGCTAAAGTCGTGTTAAGTGATGGTTTCTTATTTTATTTTTTATGTGGATTCACACAACAGAAGAAATAAAAAATGTTGATCCTTCTACTTATCTTGATTGGAATTAAAAACACTGTGAAATTTCTGATTTTGTCTCTTCAGTGTTTGATTGACCTCAGTGACACAGAGTGACCACACGAGGCAGCAGAGGACCAGCAGCTCCTGTGTCCCTGTTGGTGTGGGAGAGTGAGTGGTTTACAAACTTCAGTTTCCTGTCAGAAAAGTGAAATAAACCTATTTTAATACATCGTAGACGTGTGTATGTGTCAGAACCTGATGACACCACACTTAGAAACATATAATACAATTATAATACATTGAGTTTATTAGGGGGTTAAATTAAAACGTTATTGATAAACTCCTCATACATTAGTGGTAACTCACTAATACTGTAATTCCATGTTACTCTAGATTTCCAATACGCTTTGATCATTGTGTGACTTTCCAGAAAAATGTTTTAGAACTTTAAAATATGAAAAATCACTTCGTCAGTAGCTGCTTCTTCCCCGTTAAGAAGTTCCCGAACACGTTGAGTTCTCTGAACACAGTCGTAAAGGTCACTAAGTGAATTTAAAAAGGTTAAATCAGACGTGATGTGTGTTATCATTGTTCACTTGTGTGTTTGTGTGTGTTTGTGTGTTCCTGTTTGTCCATGTTGTGTGTGTTCGTATGTTCCAGCGGGGATTCCAGGCTGGAGATGGAGGGTGTGTCGCCCGTGGACTTCCCCCAAACCGTCCATCTTCATCTGACACACACACACACACACACACACACACACACACACACACACACACACACACACACACACACACAGCTACTGTTAGCTGCTGTGTAAACACTGGATCCAAAGTTCATCTATAATGACAAACTGGGTTAAAGCTGTAGTAGGCAACACCTGTTTTGTCTTTAGTCATCAATAAAATGTACATCTTCATGTAAATCAACCATTTTCACAAACAAAAATGAAGAAAAAAAACAAATGAATGATTTTACAAGCTGTTTTTCTTCTGACAGAATTTCAGATGTGAACTTGTTAAACTGGACTTTACATTTAAATCTAATCTTGATCTGTGTAAACAAGCCAAATTCCATTCCAATAAAAATGAGTTTTCAGTGATATGAAAACTTTTTTGTTGTTGTTGTTTTAGAAGATTGAAAAAAAAATGTAAAGCAAAAGCAAAAAATAAAAGACAAACAGGACAACAGACCTATTTACAAAGACAAACATGACATTTCCACATGTTAAGTTCAAATTACTGCAAAATCGAGATCAGATCTAAATAAAACAGAGTTTTTCTTCTTTACAGACATGGGATTCTAACCCTAACCCAGGTGAATCATGGGTTAGGGTTAGGGTCGAACCCAATTCAGAGTGAAGACAGAACAGGAAGTAGAACTTAACAAGGTCCACACAAGGAAAAACGACAAAATAAAACAGGAAATAAGGAAAACAGTAAACCAGACACAAGAAAGTCAATAATAATATAAGTATTATAATAATAATAAATAAGTCCAAACTGAATATTGTCCAGACAAAAATGGCATGTGAAGGCCACCGTAGTTTCATTCCATACCAGGTAGTACCAGGTAATCCTAGGTATATACCAGGTAATACTAGGTATATACCAGGTAATCCTAGGTATATACCAGGTCATATCAAGTAATACCAAGTAATACTAGGTATATACCAGGTTAAAACTAGGTATATATACCAGGTAATACTGGGTAATACCAGGTAATACCTTAGATATAAGTAGTCAGTGTTAAAATGAATCCAGAGGCTGCGTCTGAGTCGTCTGATGACGATATGAGATATAAATAAAGGAGCGAGATATTTACAACCTGTGTTTTATTGATCTGTGATAAAAATGACTGACTTCACCAAGTGTCGTGATTTAAAGCAGTTATTCATCACAGTGAAATATCACCACTGACCTTTTTCACTGTCAACACACGTCAGAACAGCAAGAAGTTCAGAAAATATCATTGTGTTAAAGTTCAGACTTTCTAAATCCTGATCCTGGAGAGAGAGGGAAAATGGAAATTTCCTGAATTTCAAAAACTCATTAAAATTATTCCTTAAGAGTTTTGCTAATATTTTCAACAGATCCTTGTTCAGGGCGATGTTGACTATTATGATGGTGAATTTCAAGTCATTCTGAGATACTTTTTGTTTTTGAGATTAAAGTCAGCTCACTGTCAAAGTGCATCAGGGCAAATGGATCATTTCATGAATTAACTATTTAACTAACTAACGTTTTAAGTGCTATTATTGTCTGTGTCTGCACACACACACACACACACACACACACACACACACACACAGACACACACACACAGATGCAAACATTCATGTGTATGTTTACTTAATGAAATGTTACAAGGGTTTTGTTTTTGTTGCTTCAGTGACCAGAGATGGGTGACTTGTCCTCATTCATTCACTCACATTCACTCATTCACTCACTCACTCATTCACTCACTCACTCATTCACTCACTCACTCATTTACTCACTCATTCACTCACTCACTCACTCATTCACTCACTAACTCACTCATTCAATTACTCATTCATTCACTCACTCACTCACTCACTCACTCACTCATTCACTCACTCACTCACTCACTCACTCACTCACTCACTCATCACTCACTCATTCACTCACTCACTCACTCATTCACTCACTCACTCATTTACTCACTCATTCACTCACTCACTCACTCATTCACTCACTAACTCACTCATTCAATTACTCATTCATTCACTCACTCACTCACTCACTCATTCACTCACTCACTCACTCACTCACTCACTCACTCACTCATCACTCACTCATTCACTCACTCACTCATTCACTCACTCACTCACTCACTCACTCACTCACTCATCACTCACTCATTCACATTAACCAGTCTAACCAGGTGAATCACATATTTTCCCTGAAGCTTCAGTTTCTCGTACATGTCACATGATTTACCGTCTATTCAACTCTCTCTCGCTCTCTCCCTGTATACATATACATATATATACTGTATATTTATGTTCACACACATATATATATATATATATATATATATATATATATATATATATATATATATATATATATAATATACAAGATATCCACACAATTATATTAAAAAGGGTCACTTTAATTTTAAGCCAAATAATTAATGTTATAACAGAATAGTTCATGTAATTGTAATTGAACACTGAAATGTTCTTCATTTAACATGAATAAATAAAGCAGGTAATGAGTGAAACAACCTGTGTGCAGCGTTACATATACATATATATATATATATATATATATATATATATATATATATATAATGATATAAAAGTGTAATAACACTAACACAGAAGATCTGAGTCTAAACACAAAGATGGAGCTCGTTTAAAAAGACTCGACAAACGTGTTCGGAAAAACCCTCTGAGTGTTGAATGAAACAGGCGACAGTTAGAATTCCTATAACTCAGCCTGCACCTGGAGTACACACACACACACACACACACACACACACACACACACACACACACACACACACACACAGTGATGAGCAGCAGGTGAAAGTCGTCACCTGGGAACTGAACCATCAACTCTCTCTGTTTGTGTCTTTTGTCTCATATTCTACAATATCGGAAGAACACGTTCACGTCTTTATCTCACTGACACTAAACCACTCACTCTCCTGCACGAAAGTCCACAGAGGTAATCAGTGAGGTTTTGATCCTCTGCTGCCTCATGTGGTCACTCTGTGTCACTGCTGCCTCCATCGCTCTTTAGTGTTCGATTGAGTTCAGTGACACAAAGTGACCACATGAGGCAGCAGAGGAGCAGCAGCTCCTGTGTCCCTGTCAGTTAAAATAACTGATTTTCTCTGTGGACTTTGGTGTGGGAGAGTGAGTGGTTAATAAACATCATGTGATGTAGATATCAGAGACTGAAGCTGTGTGTGTGCAGCATTGTTCACCTGCTTCAGCCTAGAACCTCCAGGCAGACTCTCCTCTCTATTCAGAGCCCAAAACATGGAGTACAGTCTAAAACTACAGGGAAAGTTGTGTCTGTATCACATCTACATCAACATCAGTGAATAGATCCTTATTTTCTGTATAAAAGCAGGTTCTTCCACCAAATACAACCTTTCACTGTGGTTTCCCTCCATCATTCACCCTTCTTCATGCTGCATGACCCCCTCAACACATGGAGTCAGTCGCCCACATTATGAACAGTTGCCCATCACTTAAATGACAGTATATTGTCAGACATCACAGATTCCCTGTGTGTCTGATGTAAAGCTCTATAAACACACTTCAGTACAGTCTGACTGCTTTAACTCACCTGCAAACACTTTTGCAGGAATTCCAAATACACCAGATATTGTTGTCATGTCTCAGCATTCCAGAACAATTAGGCTGTTTGAAGTAACGTGTGCTTTTGACCTGTTTATGGAGGACTCTTACCTTTCTAAGACTGTGAAATATCAATCATTAATATCCATCATTGAAAACCTTGGCTACAGATGCCGTCTTATTGTGCTGGTGTTTGATCTAAGGCATGAACTCAGGCTGCTGATCCAAGGGCTTTGCATTGAGGGTTTATTTAAAACAAGAGCCAAACAGTTGGTAAAGTACTGCTCAATTTCAGCCATTATCAGACTCATGTTTATCTGGAAAAGGAGATTTTTTCTGTTTCCATGAAACTGTGTCATACATAACAATGTGTTTTAATCTGTTTGATCATTCAAAATATTTGATTCCTAATGAAAATTTACTTGTAATGCGGAATTGAATAAAGTATCTAAAATGTGTGTGTGTGTGTGTGTGTGTGTGTGTGTGTGTGTGTGTGTGTGTGTGTGTGTGTGTGTGTGTGTGTGTGTGTGTGTGTGTCTGCTTCACACAAGATCTGACTCTAACTGCTGACCATCACTGTGTGTGTGTGTGTTTAACAACAAGGTTATCGGTTAATAATGAGTCGAGTGTGTGTGTGTGTGTCTGTGTCTGTGTGTGTGTGTGTGTGTGTGTGTGTGTGTGTGTGTGTGTGTGTGTGTGTGTCCAGGTGTGGTGGGTTTACAGTTATGGACAAACCTTTTCAGATTAGTGAACATACGCAAATCAACGGTGCACATGCAGGTTACAGGGAATTCCCCAACGTGTGTGTGTGTGTGTGTGTGTGTGTGTGTGTGTGTGTGTGTGTGTGTGTGTGTGTGTTTGTGTGTGTGTGTGTGTGTGTGTGTGTGTGTGTGTGTGTGTGTGTGTGTGTGTGTGTGTGTGTGTGTGTTTGTGTGCGTGTGTGTGTTCTTGTATTTGTTACCTCTTTATGACCTTTTCACAGTGACTGAGCCCTGACCAGAAGGTCATAAAAATCATCACTTGTTTTCACATCTTGGGTTCAGATCACACACGTCTGAATAATTAGGTTCTGGCCTCATTAGGACCAGGTTTTGGTCTCCATGAGGACGACTGGTCCTGACAAGTCGGTGTTTATGACTCCCATTCAAAAACACACACACACACACATGTTGGACAAACTCCTCAGGAACCACATAAGAAAATGGTCCTGCTGAAGGTCCACAGCTGCTGAATGTCCACAGCTCCTGAAGGTCCACAGCTGCTGAATGTCCACAGCTGCTGAATGTCCACAGCTCCTGAATGTCCACAGCTGCTGAATGTCCACAGCTGCTGAAGGTCCACAGCTGCTGAATGTCCACAGCTGCTGAATGTCCACAGCTCCTGAATGTCCACAGCTGCTGAAGGTCCACAGCTCCACAGCTGCTGAAGGTCCACAGCCCCTGAAGGTCCACAGCCACTGAAGGTCCACAGCTCCTGAAGGTCCACAGCTCCACAGCTCCTGAAGTTCCACAGCTCCACAGCCACTGAAGGTCCACAGCCGCTAAAGGTCCACGGCTGCTGAAGGTCCGCAGCTCCTGAAGGTCCTCAGCTCCTGAAGGTCCTCAGCTCCTGAAGTTCCACAGCTCCACAGCCACTGAAGGTCCACAGCCGCTGAAGGTCCACGGCTGCTGAAGGTCCACGGCTGCTGAAGGTCCGCAGCTCCTGAAGGTCCTCAGCTCCTGAAGGTCCACAGCTGCTGAAGGTCCACAGCTGCTGAAGGTCCACAGCTGCTGAAGGTCCACAGCTGCTGAAGGTCCACAGCTCCACAGCTGCTGAAGGTCCACAGCTGCTGAAGGTCCACAGCTCCACAGCTGCTGAAGGTCCACAGCTGCTGAAGGTCCACAGCTCCACAGCTGCTGAAGGTCCACAGCTCCTGAAGGGGTTAAGGTTAGTGTTAGTCACTAACTGGTTATGGTTAAGGATAGTGTTAGTCACTAACTGGTTATGGTTAAGGATAGTGTTAGTCACTAACTGGTTATGGTTAAAGTTAGTGTTAGTCACTAACTGGTTATGGTTAAGGTTAGTGTTAGTCACCTACTGGTTATGGTTAAGGTTAGTGTTAGTCACTAACTGGTTATGGTTAAGGTTAGTGTTAGTCACTAACTGGTTATGGTTAAAGTTAGTGTTAGTCACTAACTGGTTATGGTTAAGGTTAGTGTTAGTTACTAACTGGTTATGGTTAAAGTTAGTGTTAGTCACTAACTGGTTATGGTTAAGGTTAGTGTTAGTCACTAACTGGTTATGGTTAAAGTTAGTGTTAGTCACTAACTGGTTATGGTTAAAGTTAGTGGTTTGTCCGTCCAAATGAATGGGAGTCAATGCAGAGTCCTGAGAAGAATAGTTTGAATGATTGAACATGTTTCACACACACACTCACAGGTAAATGGAAACACTCCCATGATACATTTATATATCTATAATGTTACCTGTGAATGTCAACAGGTAAACTCTGAGCCTAAAGAACGTACACTTCTTGTTGTGGGATGATTTGAATGATTTATCAGGAGCGTTTGATCTTCACACCTGTGCGGCTGGGAGGTGACGACGGTGGAGGACGACGACAGGTGAGTCGTGGTGTTGTAGCTTTGTGTGTTTGTGTTGTCAGACACACGAGCAGGTAGTATGCAAAACCTGAGGTCGACCTCAAACACACACACACACACACACACACACAATGCAAAGCACATGTTATTATTATGTCTTTGTTTCCAAAGCGTGTGTTTTTAAATGTCACAGCAGTTGCTTTAAAGGAGAACGACGCAGAACTTTAACCCTAATTTAACATTTAGGTTTAAATGTCTTTGGGAGATTGGGGGCTCTCCACTGCCCCCTACTGTCTGTTAGCGGAAAACCAGGATCAGGGGGAACGTCGAGCCGGAGTCCTCAGAATCAGGAGGTCTCGCAAAGTCTGGGGTCTCCAGGTACCGGTAGCATATTCCACTCTTCGCCTGAGGTGGCGACAAAACTCGACTTGACTGCAGAAGTCGAGAATTATTCAAGCTTCCACGCACGAGCTTAAGCATGAGCCATTTAAATCTCATTTAAGGTTTTGTTGAAATGTGTGTCCATGTTTCAGGAGCAGGACGATGGTGTGTTTGCAGGTCACACACATCGTTTACCAAACGACTGGAAGTGGCTCATGATGATCATATACATCAGTCATATGGGAATGCTGGAGATAAGGACCGGGATTGGGAACCGGTGGAACTCTGCATTCCCACGGAAAAGACTGTTTGTTTCAGCCAGTGTACGATCCTGCAATCTACGGTGTCATTAAAGGGTCATAAAGCTCGCAGACGCATCTTATCAGAGAATCACACATAAACCTGAGTGTGACGACTGCTTCATATATCATCTGTTTTCACAGTGACTGAGCCCTGACCAGAAGGTCATAAAAATCATCACTTGTTTTCACATCTTGTTTCAATAAATGGCCTGAGGAGGAAGGTCCACGGCTCCACAGCTGCTGAAGGTCCACAGCTGCTGAAGGTCCACGGCTCCACAGCTCCTGAAGTTCCACAGCTCTACAGCTGCTGAAGGTCCTAAACTTGGTCCTAACCCTGGTCCTAACCCTGGTCCTAAACCTGGTCCTAACCCTGGTCCTAACCCTGGTCCTAAACCTGGTCCTAACCCTGGTCCACATGTGCGAGGGTATTTGTGAACATGTGATGAAAACATGACAAAGCAGACAGTCATGGTTTTCACATTAACATAAAGTTAAAGTCACATTTAAAAAAAAACTGCTGTACTTTTATTTTTTATTGTTTTACTTTTTTCAAGAACTTGAAGCAGTTTGTTTACACAGAGAAGGCGGGGCTTATGCACAGGTGTAACATTATACACAATAAATATATAGCTGTAAACAAGAGGGATAAACACGTGTAAATAATAATGATTAAAAAATCAAGAGAAAGAAAATATGTAAATTATGTTTGAAAGAAAAACAGAAGGAAACAAAAGTATGGATTAAAATACAAAATAAAAAAAAGACAAGAAAAAGAAGCAGGTGTACCTAATAAAGTGGCAGGTGTGTGTGTGTGCGTGTTTATCAAAAACACCTGTGAACAGTGCAGTGTGACACATTTTGAACGACAGGGGGCGACAATGAGCCGTCTTTGAAACCGGAACCGGAAGAAGAAGACGAGAAAGAGAAGAGCAGAAAGAGGGAAATGTGAAAACTGACAGAGAGAAGTCAACAAACACGGAAAACACTTTTATACGTAAGTAAACACAACTCGACGTCATCAACACGTGATTATAATCCAAAGGTTTAATGTATGACGACGTGTTTCCCTGGCGACAACGTTTAGTCATCGCTGTTAGTTAGTTAGTTAGCTAGTTAGTTAGCTAGCGGTTAGGCTGCTAAACGGGAAGCTAGTTAGTGATTTAGCAGCTGTGTGTGTGTGTGTGTGTGTGTGTGTGTGTGTGTGTGTGTGTGTGTGTGTGTGTGTGTGTGCGTGTGCGTGCGCGCGTGCGTGCGCGCGTGCGTGTGCGTGTGTGTACACAAACTTGAGTTTCCTGTCAGAAAAGTCAGAATAACAGAGAGCAGTTTTACTATTATTCTGATGATTATTGTTATTTATTGATTTTATGTCATAATGACCTAAACAACATAAAAATAGACCTTTTCAATACTTCAATGTAACGTTGACTAAAGTGTCTGTTTTGCTGATTTTAGGATCAAATCTAATCCAACTTTATTTTTTAAAGCACAAACAACCACAGTGAACCACAGTGCTGTACAGAAGAATAAAGAATCGCTAACTAACTAAAATAAATAAAAGGCACAACAGCTCACAAGAGGTGATGACGTACATCTAAAACAACTCAAATAAAAACAGATCAGATAAAATAATTAAAACCAAAAACAGAGCGAAACATTTAAAAGAGATGAGTATTTAATTTTGAACCAACACAATAAAAAAACAAACTGTGGAGGCTTTGGCAGAAGTATCTTCCTGTAGTTTAGTGTTGCAGCCACAGGGTGGCAGCAGCAGCGGCACATGTGGGAAGTAAAGCTTCTGCACGTGAACTCATTCAGAATATTTTAAGGTTTTTATTTCATGCAAAACATTTTGGTCTCGTCTTCCTTTGGTCAACAATAATGAATGACTTTAGGACATTTGTTGTCTCGTTATCGTCCAGAATGTTCTCCATCGTCTTCTGCTCTGTGTGACACTTGTATGAAGTCCTGAGAAGTTTCTTCACTGTGGTTTCTTCTCACAGAATGTTCTCCATCGTCTTCTGCTCTGTGTGACACTTGTATGAAGTCCTGAGAAGTTTCTTCACTGTGGTTTCTTCTCACAGAATGTTCTCCATCGTCTTCTGCTCTGTGTGACACTTGTATGAAGTCCTGAGCAGTTTCTTCACTGTGGTTTCTTCTCACAGAATGCAGAGGACGTCCCGTTTGAAGCGTGAGCTTCAGATGCTGAGCACTGAACCTCCTCCTGGAATAACCTGCTGGCAGACAGAAGAACGCATCGATCATCTCCGAGCACGTACGTCTTTGCCTCCTCTCTTTTCCCCATCGTTCACTTTCTCTGATCGCACCCGTCATTCGTGAGTATGTGAATTATTTGTAAGAAGCGCTAAAGCTTTTTTGAGCCCAAAAACATATAATAATAATAATTAGGACTGTCAATCAATACAAAACATGAATCAATTAATTACACAATTTTGTGTGATTAATCGTGAACATGAAAATATTTATTCATATAAAATCATGAATGTAGAATCAACACAAAAAGGACATTTAATGGGAATGAGAATATTGCTGTCCACTAGGTTAACGCGCGTTAACTCACCACGCGTTTCCATGACGACTGACCGGAGAAAGATGCGCACGGCGCCATGTTTACGTGCCGCAACACCGGAGTCCAGGCACCGTTTACCCGTTAGCTGCTTTTAGCGCCGTTAGCGTTAGCCTACAGTGGAACTGGAGCGGTCTGTTTATTAAAGGAAAAGAGCAGCTTGACAAATAACCAGCGTACCTGTGTACTGCGTATGTTTACCTCTGTTTTTAAAGGTTAGCGTTAACTTTACAGACTCGTTTTAACGATCTGGAGTCACGTAAACATGACGTCACAGGCATCTTTTTTCCGGTCAGTCGTCATGGAAACGTGTCGTGTGTTAATGTGCGTTAACGTTGACGCCGTTGTCGCGTTAACGTTTGACAGCACTAATACACACATTGTAAATTTCTGGTTTGCAGAGATCATCGGTGGATCAGGAACTCCATATGAAGGTGGACTCTTCTCTCTGGAGATCAACGTCCCAGAGAGGTACATGTTCTCTGAGGTTAACAGAGTTCTCATAACTCCTAAGATAAGAGCTCTGCAGACACTGTGAAACCTCTTAAGAATCATAGGGCTGGATTTAGATTTCTCTTTTTGTTACTTTATATCTTGATAAAGTTCCAGACAAAGATTATTGAAGATTCTCTTTTATCAGCAACTTCCTGTCTACGGTTTTTTGGCAAGATCAGGTGATCACCCAAGAAGGGCTGCAACAAATTCTGTTGTTCAAATTCTGAGCGCAGTAGGCGGATTTCCGAGGGTAACGCAGTGTCCGTCATTTCCATTTAACACCGTGTTGGGGTCAGCTTAGCAGCGTTAATGATTCAAATAGTTCTGGAGATGAGACAATAATTTCAGACATAAAACTCACAACAGAATATAAAAGCTAAAGGGATTATTAAAGGTTTCTTAGAGGTCAGCGTGTTCTCTACTTGTATCACTGACAGTCTCTCTCTCTCTCTCTCTCTCTTGTAGATACCCGTTTGAGCCTCCAAAAATACGCTTTCTGACGCCCATCTATCATCCAAATATTGACAGTTCAGGTCGTATCTGTCACGACGCTCTCAAACTCCCGCCAAAGGTTTGCATAGACGTCAACATACGTTTGCCATGAACAAGGATATACTGTATATTTACTGCATGTGTCATACTCTTTTGGTTTAATCCAGGGTGGATATACTGTATGTTTACTGCATGTGTCGTACTCTTTTGGTTTAATCCAGGGTGCCTGGAAACCATCTCTGAACATCTCCACAGTTCTCTCCTCCATTCAGCTGCTCATGGCTGAGCCTAATCCAGATGATCCACTCATGGCTGACATAGTGAGTCATTTATGGTTCCATTAAATGTCAGAAACAAACTTTCATCAGTGTTGATGTTTTCAAATTTTCAAAATGAACCGCTTTTAGCGATTTAGCAAAAACATAAAAAGAAATTCACGTTTAAGAAACGTGAATTTCTTCCAGGGTCAGGGTCACCCAGGGTCAGGGTCACCCAGGGTCAGGGTCACCCAGGGTCAGGGTCACCCAGGGTCAGGGTTACCAAGGGTCAGGGTTACCCAGGGTCAGGGTCACCCAGGGTCAGGGTCCGGGTCACCCAGGGTCAGGGTCACCCAGGGTCAGGGTCACCCAGGGTCAGGGTTACCCAGGGTCAGGGTTACCCAGGGTCAGGGTTACCAAGGGCCAGGGTTACCCAGGGTCAGGGTTACCCAGGGTCAGGGTTACGTGCGTGCGTGCGTGCGTGCGTGATGCTCATCCATGTGAAACAGTCAAACAAAACTACGTGGAAACTTCAAAGTTTTAGCTTCTTTTTGTATGTATGCGTGTGTGTGTGTGTGTATATACATAACTTGCTTCCATGTGAAACAGTCAAACAAAACTATGTGGAAACTTCAAGGTTTTAGCTTCTTGCAGTATTAAAATCTCGGAAGAAAACATGTAGATGGTACTAGATTAAAAAATTAAATGATATATTTTGTGCGAAATCTCTTTGTACATGCGTTTGTAATCTCTGTACATACGTGTGTAATCTCTTTGCGTGTAATCTCTGTACACGCATGTGTAATCGCTTTGCGTGTAATCTCTGTACATGCGTGTGTAATCTCTGTACATGCGTGTAAAGATACTCTTACATTTTGTGAATGCAGTCGTCGGAGTTCAAATACAACAAAGTGCTGTTTGTGGACAAAGCCAGGAAGTGGACGCAGGAACACGCTGTTCAGAAAAACACGGTAAGACATTTGTAATCTGTTTTTATAAGAATGAATGAATGAATGAATGAATAGTCTTTCAGTTGGAGTCGTGCTGTCCTTGTAGACTTAGCATGTAGTGGCCTGTTTTAACCAGCAGGGGGTGCTGTGTGTCTACTAATCTTCTGTTCCTGGCTTGTAACAAAGATCTTAGAATCACCTTGATATGAAATATCTCTCGGGCTGCAACAATGTCTTTGTTACTAAATTAATCTCCAATTATTTACATCATCGATTGTTTCTTTTATTTTTAGAAACTTCAAAGTTAATTTTCTCTGGTTTCTTTGCTCCAGTTAAAGAAATCTTTAAAACTAAATACATTTACTTTGACATTTTAGAATCTCACCATTTTGAGTTTTTGTAAATGTCTTTTTGGACCAAACCATTCATCATCAAAATGATTGACACGTACATGGATTATGAGAGTAATCATTAGTTGCAGTCCTAAATATTTATTTCATTTGTTTTAATATTTTGTTCTTTAACAAGTTAAGAAACTCATCTACACAGACTCTGATCCTCATCATGAACACATTCTAACTTTTTACTTATGTATGTATATATACATATCTTTTTACTTATGTATATGTGTGTGTATATATATATATATATCTTTTTACTTATGTATATGTGTGTGTATATACATATGTACATATCTTTTTACTTATGTATATATGTACATCATTTTTTAGTTGGGTGATTAACATTTGTTGACATTTTATGGAGCAAACGGTTTGAATGATGACAATAATGGACATGTTAATGTTAATCATGTTCATGTAAGTCATGTTAATGTTAATGATGTTAATGTTAATGATGTTGATGTTAATGTTAATGATGTTAATGATGTTAATGTTAATTGTGTCAATGTTAATCGTGTCAATGTTAATAATGTTAATGTTAATGTAAGTCATGTTAATGTTAGTCATGTTAATGTTAATCATGTTAATGTTAATCATGTTAATGTTAATGTTAATCATGTTAATGTTAATGTTCCTCAAACCCTGTGTGTTGTGTGTAAAAAGTCTGACTGTGATCTGTCGTTGATCAGGACGTCGTGGACGACAAAGAAAACTCTCCAGATCAGAAAAGTTCATCACGCAAAAGAGAATCTGTGGCTTCACATGAAAAGGGGGAGGAGTCAGCCAAGAAAACCTGTGTGTAGTTTTCTCCTGAACACACCGTTCAGGTTTGTGTGGTTGTATGAGACTCGATGTCTTCAGAGTGTGTTTATCTTGTTAGACGGACCTTTCCAACAGAAAGCTCACTCTCCCACACCAAAGTCCATCGAGAAAATCACAGCACACACGAGTTGTTGATCCGCTTCTGCCTCCATCAGCAAGTTCAAGGGTAATATTTTGTACATTTGGTGTTTGAAAGCCAAGGTCAGATTGACCTCAGTGACACAAAGTGACCACACGAGGCAGCAGTAGACCAGCAGCTCCTGTGTTCCCATGGGCTATAATCACTGATTTTCTCTATGGACTTTGGTGTGGGGTCAGTGATTGATTAGTAAACTTAAGTCTTCAGTCAAAAGAAGACGTGATAAAGTGGTGAAAGTGTTTTAAGATTGTTATTATTATAATAAATATTACTTTGGCTTTTTTTTTTTGCTTTTTTTAAACACACATTTTACCACAAGGGGGTGCTCACAGTTGTTGCTGACCTTGTCAGTATGACACAACCACACTTTCAGAGATTTTGTTTATATTTGTGTGGTGATATTAAAGTTTATTTTAAACCTCAATCATTGAACTTCATTTGTTTCTATATATTTTACACACAAACGTGTTTTCTTGTGTCATAAAAAAACCCATGAGCAGACTGTATGTCCTGTATATACAGTAGGAAGGTAATAATTTTATTCAAACATATGCTTACCAGTTGTTACCAGTATACAAAGTATGTACACCCTAAATAGCAAGACAAATTATTATTTATTTTTACAAACTTAGTATTTATTTCTTAACATATACAATAATATATGTGCTGTTTATCATATAAAAAGAAAGACAAAACGCCAATAAGGATGAAGGGAGTCAATACCATGCTAGTTCAGAGGTAGTTACATTGTATGTACACGTTGCTAGCCTACTAGCGCTGATGGCTGTAGAAAGCTAGCTAGAGGCGATCATCTAATTTGAAGGTACCGTAAATCATGTAAACCTCGTAAAAAACATATTTCCTGTTGCTCCGTTTTTTTTTTTATTACAGTGTCTGAGAAGTATGTCGCCTGTGTGAGCAAAACGACAAATGTTAGCTTACTCCGGTAGAATTTCCTGATGTGTCTGCTGATTAATCCCTTTTAATTGAAACGGACTGTGGCAAGAGCAAAGGACTCTTATCCACAACAAAACAAACATAAGATAAGAACTCCATTTAAAATATCTGTAACCTCATTATCACATTTTAGTATGAACATTTACACGTAAAACTCTACTGGATCTACCCAAAACTTCCACCAGACTAAACCATCGACTTGTCTGATTGTTAGATTAAGAGCTCTTTTTTTTAAAAGTCCATGACTGACGCAGTCCGCTGAGAAATGTCCAGAACTGTCCTTTCATTCCACAGTCACAGTGGATTGAGGTGTTTCCTTTGATAGTCTTTATAGTGAAGGGATCTGTTGACTCTACAGTTTCTGTGTGTGCTCGCTCTGAGGTGTTTGAGGATCAAAAAACCCAAAGCTGCTGCTGTTTGACGATGGTCCTTGAATGTCCAAAGTGTCCCAGCGATTCAAACAGCCAGAGCTTGGTGGATCACGCATGAGACGTGAGAACCGGTGCGATGGCGGAGTGATACAGCGAGTACGTGTCAAGAGTCACATCTTGATCCAAACTCCTCAAAACTTCGTCCTGGTCCAGGCTCGGCCGGTCTCTATCTCTGGTGGCAGGAGTAGGTATCTGACAAGGGATGAGAGGAACCGTGGAAGACAAGGAACAGTGAGAAAATCGGACCGGGTCCAGTTGAGAGGACTCGCTGCCGTACAGAACGTCCACATCGGCAAGTGATGCCTGCATCGACGAATCAGAGCAAGAACTTTTCTCCGTCTCCACAGAGACCAGTGAATCCAGAGTGGGGTCTCGGCGTAGCTGTGGACGAGCTTTGGGCCGAGACCAGAAGAAGATCTGGGTGTGGTCTCGTGTGAAGAGGAGGAACAGCAGCGGGTTGAGGCAGGCGGGCAGAGGCTGGAGAAGCAGGAGGGTTGATTTCAGCACCTCCTCCCCCAGAGAGAGGAGACCCAGAAGGGAGCAGAGGGAGAGAAACGCTACCGGTACATAGAGGAGGCCGTTGGTGAATATGAGCCAGGCCACGTGTTTGATCATGGCGCAGTCCCACAGGCCTTCGCACTCCCCCCGCAGTAACTCCCAGTAAAGGCGAATGTATGAACCCGTGACGATGAGCAAGCACAGCGTGTTGATCATGATGAGCGCTAAGGGGAAGCCAAGCGAGGACGGCAGCCGAGAGGAAGGGGGCGGAAGGGGTGAGGGAAGGCAGAGCGGCGACGACCCATACTCCCCAACCCCCACCAGTGGGAGGGAGGCGAGGGCGAGGGAGAGCATGAGGCAAAAAAGCGCACATGTGCGCACACCTCCGAGGGACGGGGTTTTGCCGTAAGCTCGAGCACAAGTCACGCTCACGCCACACTGCACGGCTGCGAGCGTCAGCAGCAATACGCTCGCCTCTGACGCAAACACCCACACCCATCCTGTTGCCTGGCAACCGGGACCCGCCTCCCAGCGGGCGCCGTGGTGGTTGAACTCCCCCAGAGTCAGAGCGTCCACGAGGGTCAGGGTGCACGTGCACACACCTGTCAGGAGGTTGGCTCCGCCCATGCAGGCAACAGTGAAGCGGAGCGGTGACAGGCAGCCCGGTGAACTGAAGAGGGACAAGAGCAGGACGGCGTTCCCCAGCAGAGACACCAGAGAAATGGACCATAAGCCCACACGGACCAGCCAGCTGCCCAGCAGGGAGTCGCATGGACGGAAAGGACCTGCCGACAAGTAAACAAACAAACAATGAAGAGCTTTTTCGTACTGTCCTTGGGACAAAACAAAATCCTGTAAATCAATGTGATCCGATCAATGAAGGTGTCCCAGTTACCTGGTGTGGGTGTGCACTGGACACTGGTCTGAAGTTTGGACTCTTCTATCTCCAGTTGAAACTCCTCCAGGTCAGGGTCATCTGGAACAGTGCAGAGTATTTTCATTTCTGTGTCGCTGCTTTCTGACATGCACTGACCAGGGTTAGGCTTAGCACTGCATGTTGGAGATGTTTCCCTGTTCCAACACACCTGCCCTCCAATGGTCAGCCTGACCCATGCAGGTGAGCTGGAGCAGGGAAACATCTAAAACATGAAGGACAGTAGTCAAAGGTGGGGTACAGCATGGACGGGTCCCCAGTCCATCACAGGGTGAACATACAGAAAAGCCATGATACTTTTGAGGAGAACAGGCTAATTCCACAGAGAAAGGCCCTCAGTACAGCCAGGATCCAAACTGCCAACTTCTCTTGCTGTGAGGAAATTATGCTAGCCTCTGCAATATTATATTTCATGGGATTTACTTCTCAAACCTGATGACTATGTGCATTTTAATGTAGAGTCTATGTTGGGGGAGGTGGGTGTGACACTGGTGTGTAAGTATGCAACATCAAGTGCTTATTATTGCATTAAATCATATATATCACCCTTCATACATTTTATTCAGTCTTTTGAATTGAATTGAATTGCACCCCCTACGTTCTCCTCGCGTTGGGCTGTGTGAGTTCCAACATGTTCTTCTTAATGCAGGACGATAACTGGTGCTTGTTTTTCTAACAGTTTGAGGTGAATACATTTTAATCAGTGACAGGTGTCGGTTTTAATCATCTTCTGAGGTTGTTACCTTTGGCTTCGCCCTGCAGCTGCTTATTTTTGGAGGTAATGGCGTAGCTTTAATGGCTTTAATTTCGACTTAATTTGAGTTTATTAGTGTTTATATTTCATGCCTGCCACAGGAATTTATGGAGGGGGTCAGCAGAGTGTGTCGGCCGCCAGGTTAGCTGTACTTTCACTGACATGTTGTGAGTCGGCTTGTGTCAATAATTCAGCAGTAAGCTCAGGCGTATGGGGCTCAGATTTCCACCTCCCTTGTCACGGGTGGTTGCCATATGTGTTTTATTGTGTACATGTGTGTGCTCTTACAGTGTGTGTCGGCATGGATCGGGTACATGGCCACAGTCCTTTTGTGCAGGTCCTCATCGCTGTTGGTTTGCTCCGTGTCCCACTGACTGAGCGATTTGTAGCTGTCGCACGAGCCGTAAACACAGCACTGATAGGCGTACGGCATCTCAATCAACCTGTGACCGAGAGACGCAAACACAACTGACGTTAGTGTGTGGAACAACACAAATGACTTCTTACAGAGTACATTACAGAGTATCCTGTAACGCTACACCTGGGACCAAAACTTAACCCTGAAAGCACATTGTACTAAAGAGTGGAACGCTCCGGTTCACTAAGGTATTTATTTTTTTGCATTTCCATTCGTCTCAAATTAGCTCCAACTGTTTATGGTACAGTCCAATGACAGTCAACTGGGGGACAGAAAAACATAACTCCATTGTGATCGGTGTAAATATCCAATGGAAGTTGAGGCCCCGCCCACCAAAGTATATTCTCATACAAAGCTTGACAGCAGCACAGATCTCAGTAAAGATACTGTTCTCACTTTTATTGCGATGTGTGAGCGTCTCTGTGATGGAATGAGTTTGTCAGGAAGTTGAAAATGTGATCATGCTTCTGCTGCTCAGGGATATGTTTGTTCTGGTTGTTCCCATACGGTGAAAAGCACCAGGGGGCAGTATAAGGATCAGATGTGTGTGATATACTGATTAATCTCCTTGGATTTAAAGTATGCGGAGGGGAATTTTGAAAATGATGGCACTTTTCCTGCCAACATGGCGTCTTACAGGGATACATCATTTAAGTGACCTGGACAATATTAACATGGTCCTCAGTGATCTCATCATGGTCTGAGTGCACTTATTATAAAAAGCACAATGTTTGATTTAGTGTTGTGTTGTTGGGATAATGCTCATTAGTTTAAATTCACAGCACCTTTCCAGACTTCTTGGTTACAAGAATGAACTTGTGCCCTCACACAAACGCTGCCTCATTGTTCCGAGCAGGAAAAGCTTGGAGCTAAATACTTGCTTTATTGTCAACATTAGCAGAATTGTTGATATTCATAGAAAGGTGTGAACAGAGGTTTAATTACAGCGAGGAGGAAAAAAATTATTGTTTCTGAGCCACAGGACGAACACCTGCATGGGCTGTTAAATCTGATGAGGGTCACATAAGGGTTCATGTTGGGGGGGGGGTGTGTGTGTGTGTGTGTGTGTGTGTGTGTGTGTGTGTGTGTGAGTGTGTTTGTGTGTGTGTGTGTGTGTGTGTTTCTGTGTGTGTGTTTCTGTGTGTGTGCAGCGTGTGTTTGTGTGTGTGTGTGTGTTTGTTTTTGTGTGTGTGTGTGTTTCTGTGTGTGTGTATTTGTGTGTGTTTGTGTTACCTCATGCGTGGGAAGTGATCAGGGCTGAAGGCCTCGTATAAATCTGTGTTGCCCTTCAGCTTCAGATGTGTGAGGCCTCCTAACCCTGAGACTGGGACTGAGCTGAGGCGGTTCTCTGTCAGGTCTCTGAGAGGAGGAGGAGGAGGAGGAGGAGGAGGAGGAGGAAGAGGAGGAGGAGGAGGAGGAGGAGGGGGAAGAGGAGGAGGAGGGGGAAGAGGAGGAGGAAGAAGAGGAGGAGGGGGAAGAGGAGGAGGAGGAGGAGGAGGAGGAGGAGGAGGAGGAAGAGGAGGAGGAGGAGGAGGAGGAGGGGGAGGAGGAGGAAGAGGAGGAGGAGGAGGAGGAGGAGGGGGAAGAGGAGGAGGAAGAAGAGGAGGAGGGGGAAGAGGAGGAGGAGGAGGAGGAGGAGGAGGAGGAGGAGGAAGAGGAGGAGGAGGAGGAGGAGGAGGAGGAGGAAGAGGAGGAGGGGGAAGAGGAGGAGGAGGGGGAAGAGGAGGAGGAGGGGGAAGAGGAGGAGGAAGAAGAGGAGGAGGGGGAAGAGGAGGAGGAGGAGGAGGAGGAGGAGGAGGAGGAAGAGGAGGAGGGGGAAGAGGAGGAGGAGGGGGAAGAGGAGGAGGAAGAAGAGGAGGAGGGGGAAGAGGAGGAGGAGGAGGAGGAGGAGGAGGAAGAGGAGGAGGAGGAGGAGGAGGAGGGGGAAGAGGAGGAGGAAGAAGAGGAGGAGGGGGAAGAGGAGGAGGAGGAGGAGGAGGAGGAGGAAGAGGAGGAGGAGGAGGAGGAGGAGGAGGAGGAAGAGGAGGAGGGGGAAGAGGAGGAGGAGGAAGAAGAGGAGGAGGGGGAAGAGGAGGAGGAGGAGGAAGAGGAGGAGGAGGAGGAGGAAGAGGTCAGGTCATCATCAGATTAGTTCAGTATGGTTTTTACTCTCAGAGTCAGAACATGTTCAGTATCAGAGTGAATAAACCGTATAAAGATATAAATCATATGAATATTTATAAAACTGTGGATGTTTTCAGATAAACGTAAGAAGGAACTGAAGAAGAGAAACTGTTGTTTACTCACAGTTTGACCAAAGAGTGAAGAGAGAAAAAAGCGTCAGGGTGAATCCACTCCATCATATTCCAGCTCAGATCTCTGTCAATAAACAATAATAATAATAATACCTTTATTTGTATAGCAACAGTTACACTACTAACTACCAACAATGTTATTAGTACTAGCAGTACTAGTACCACTAACAGTACTAGCAGTACTAGTACCACTAACAGTACTAGCAGTACTAGTACCACTAACAGCAGTAATAATAAGTCCTCTTTGACTCACAGTGCTCTCAGAGAGCTCAGCTGCTTGAACGTAGTCGACTGGATCCTCCTGATCTGATTATGTTGAAGTCCTCTGTTAAAGAATGTAGATCAATGTTGTTATGATGATGTCAACGTCATCAGCTTTATTCTTTTCACCAAACTGATTTTACGTCCTGATCCGCTGCTGCCTCCACCAGTCGTCTCAGAACAGTTGTTCCTTTAAAATGCTTGGTTCAGATTGACCTCAGTGACACAAAGTGACCACAGGAGGCAGCAGAGCACCAGCAGCACCTGTCCCTACAAACTAAAGCCACAGATTTTCTCTATGGACTTTGGTGCAAGTCTGTGAAATCCTGCTTTTTATGGTCGTTTTGTAATTTTAGTGAATATAATGAGAGTGACCTGGATGAGAGTTACATACTGCAGCTTTAAATGTCAAACGTGTGAACAGGTGAACTCACATCTCCTGCAGAGCAGAGCAGTGGTGAAAGCTGGGCAGATCCTCGATCTGGTTGTGAGAGAGCTCCCTACAACACACACACACACACACACAGATTAAACACAGATTAAACACAGATTAAACACAGTGACCAGCTGTGGATTTATGGCGTGGGAAATTCTGGGGGTGACGGGATTATTTGCGGGAACAGGACAATGATTTTTGTAGAGGGTCGGTGATCGGGTTTCATGGTGAAGTGACTGTAGCAGCGATGGCTCGGGGGCACAGTTATGGTTTTGTGTGTGTGTGTGTGTGTGTGTGTGTGTGTGTGTGTGTGTGTGTGTGTACTCACAGCACTCTGAGGCGAGGCAGCTGCTCACAAAGATCTCGTGGCAGAGCAGAAAGCCCGGCTCGGGTCAGCGTCCTGTGCATGAACACAGAATCCTCTGATTATTGTTCAAGTGCAAACGAGCGAAAGACCTTTGGTTTTGGTGGAGTGAGTCAAACTCAGTCAGACACTTTGAGCAAAGCTGACGCCTCGGCGTCGCTTCACTCACTTTATATCCTCTCATCTCTGTCCTCGGCCTTTAAACTTGTCATAAAAGCAAAATCCACAGTTTGTCACGTGACACATGATCGTGTCTGAGAATATTCAATATCGAGGGAGTTTCTCTGGACTCAGGAAAAGTTTTTCTTTCCATGTTTTTACTTAGCATCCCCTAATTTCCCCTAATGTCCATGATCTTAAAATATACTTCATTATTACCTTTCATTTCATATAATCGCTGCTTTATTTCTTTGTTGTTGTTTTTAAAGTTAAATGAAGTATATTTACATGTTAGAAACAATGAAAGTCAATATAAATATTGCCAAATTCTACTTTAACACAAATAATGAGGCTGAAAATGAGTAAGTACGTGTAAACGTGTTAAATAAAGTATTACTTGTTCATTACACTTCTGAGTAGCACTTACTTACTTCTAGCTCTAATTTGTACCCAAATGTTCAAATGCACTTCATGTCTTGATTCAATTCAACTCAACTTTATTTGTACAGCGCCAGATTATCACAAACATTATCTCAGGTCTGTGAACATAAACAACAGAAACTCAACAGTTCACACAATGAGCAAACACTAGGGGGCAGTGGAGAGAACAACTCTCTTTTAAAAGAAGAAGAACAAGAAATCTGTGACAAAGACGAATGATGATCGTGTTGCACGTGGAAGGATGAAGTCAGTATTTAGATCACAGTCGTGTGATTTACAGCATTTTAACTTCATTTTAACTTTATTTTTACTTCATTTAACTTTATTTTAACTTTTTTAACTTCATTTTAACTTCATTTTAACTTTATTTTAACTTCATTTTAACTTTATTTTAACTTTATTTTACGTGTGCATAAACCTGTATTTGTATCTCTGTGGGGACATTTTGTCAGGACCTTAACTTTTCAGGACTTTTTCAGGACTTGTTTTTGGGTCAGTGTTGGGTTTGTGTTAGGGTTAGGGTTTATGGAATGGTTATGTCTATGGCGTGTCCTCACTAAGATAT
>NC_139810.1:120000-150000 GCF_963457635.1 Microchirus variegatus | reverse complement strand
ACCCTTAACTCTTAACCCTTAACTCTTAACCCTTAACTCTTAACTCTTAACCCTTAACTCTTAACTCTTAACTCTTAACCCTTAACCCTTAACTCTTAACTCTTAACTCTTAACTCTTAACCCTTAACTCTTAACTCTTAACCCTTAACTCTTAACTCTTAACTCTTAACCCTTAACTCTTAACTCTTAACTCTTAACTCTTAACTCTTAACTCTTGCTTGTCTTTCAAACATCCTCCGTTATCAATCTTTCCGCCGAGGTGCTTTGATTCTGTCGCTCGCTGAATCGCATCGCTCCACCTCCTCCTCTTCCTCCTCTTCCTCCTCTTCCTCCTCTTCCTCCTCCTCGTCTTCGTCAGTCCCTCGAAGGCTTCACCAAACAAACATCATCATCAAAGTGAACTCTGAACTCTTCTCTCCCACCAGGAGGCGCTGTATACACTGGCAGATGCTCACGTGAGCGTGCACGTTCACGTGAGCGTGCACACACACACTAATGTTCCTCTTCTCCACTTCCTGAGCTCTTTTTCTTTCTTCTTCCTCCTCAGATCAGAGAGCGAGGACATTGTTTGTCCATGACCCAGATCACAGGATGAAAGCTGCGGAAGAACCTTCAGCTTTCTGCTCTTCAGGGCAGAAATAATAATGTCTCCTCTGGGTGAACCTGAGCGTTCTAAGAAGGTCCGGACACGAGCAGGAATGTTCCAGACGAGCCAATAAAGCAGCAACTATTTCCTGTCCCATCACATCAAAGTCTGAGGTACGATTACAGAGAGAGAGAAAGTTGTCCCAACGTTTCCACTGCTTTTATTCTCCAGATGGTCAAAAAGAGAAGCATTGGTTTTACATTTGACGGTTGTTTACGTCCACTGATAAATGCAGTTATTTTACAGACTGAAAGAGTGAGAATGTAAAATTAGAGACATAAAGACAGTCTAGCACTAGTTGAAATACAGATATTTAGTGAAAAACATGGTTTATGAGGCCGCGGTGACTTCATCAGACAAAGGATTCTCTCCCTGTCAACAAAGTGACCTTTGACCTTCAAAATCCCATCAGATCTTCATCGAGTCTCAGTGAACGCTTGTGATAAATGTCATTAAACTGTCGATAGTGACTTAATATCCTGTTTTTAAAGCAACATGCGATGACCTTTGACCTTTTAACCATCAGGACTCGGTCCATTCATCACATTCCAGGTAAACCTGAGCTGATGCTTTAGGAAGACGATCATTGACTAAGTGCAAAGAGTTCATCTGTGAGTTCATGTGAACATTTGAGACAAATTCTAAAGTCGTCTTGAGATAAAGATAAATAAATAAATAAATAAAATAATAATAAATAAATAAATAAATAAGGTAAATGAGGTCAAAGTGACTGTTGAACAACATAAAAACAGTCTTGTGTTGATTCACTGCTCATCTGTGCCATAGTTTGGGTTAGTGTGTGTGTGTGTGTGTGTGTGTGTGTGTGTGTGAGTGAGTTTGGACCATTGTGTGTGTGTGTGTGTGTGTGTGTGTGTGTGTGTTTTATGTCATTGAGCGGCGCCAACGAGCTTCACTCTCTAAAGCCTTCAGTAATGTCTCTCTCTCTCTCTCTCTCTCTCTCTCTAGACTTATCATTACTGTAATGACAAGGTGTGTGTGCGTGCGTGTGTGTGTTTATCTAAAGCAATTAAGACAAGACCACACACACACACACACTCACGTACAGTAAGTAGAGTGTGTGTGTTCTTGTATTTGTGACCTCATGGGGACCAAAACCAGGTCCTAATGAGACAGAACCTCATTTCTTCAGGATTACGGCTAAGAATTGAACTGTGTTTCTGTTTAAGGCTGCAGGTCATTTCTGTGTCTATATATATGTAACATACATACATGTACTCTATATATCTACATATATATATGTACATATATATATATGAGCCACTTGGTGCTGCCAATGCAAACATGTTTTATAATAATACTTAAGTAAAAAAAAGTGTATTATATTTACTGTACTTAAAGGTCCTATATGTAAGAATGTGGCCAAAAACAGTTAATGCGAAATTCCGAGGTCTTTTAGGTTTACTTTTCTGACGTAACTGCTCGGCAGCTGAGACTCTACTGACTGCAATGATTGGTAGACGGTGCCACATGATTTCAAAACATAAACATGATTTGCAGTCTGCAAAATATTGTTTTTAATGCAAATATTTTGTCTGTACTGTTGTTGTTGGTGAGTTCAGTTTGTTATATGAACATTATTCCTGAGTGGGGGGGGGGGGGGTCAGTGTGTGTGTGTGTGTGGGGGTGGTGGTGGGGGGGGGGGGGTCGGTGTGTGTGTGTGTGTGTGTGGCAGCAGAAGAACGGAGCAGGAAGTGCAGTGAGTAAGATGTTGAATTGATGGAAAATGAGCTTGTTTCACAGCTCATTGGAGATTCTCTCCCCCGGCCTCTAGTGTCTGCTGTTTCCCACTCATAGCTTCCAGATGCTAACGCCAGCGCCGCCGTGCTAACACTGTCTGGTCGGGGGAGGGGGGGGGTTCTGTGAAATGTCAGTGGTACTTTATACCTGAGCTGTGGTCAGGAAGGAGATGGGTGGTCAGGAGATGTTTGGTGATTACTGTGTGTGTGTGTGTGTGTGTGTGTGTGTGTGTGTGTGTGTGTGTGTGTGTGTGTGTGTGTGTGTGTGTGTGTGTGTGTGTGTGTGTGTGTGTGTGTGTGTGTGTGTGTGTGTGTGTGTGTGTGTGTGTGTATGACTCACAGGGACAGTAGGTTGGGCAGGTCCCACGGTGCGTCATCAGGAAGCTTCTCCAGCTGGTTGTTCTGCAGCATCCTGTAAAACATGTGAGAGAGTGAGAGGGTGAGAGAGGGTGAGAGAGGGTGAGAGAGGGTGAGAGAGGGTGAGGAATCCAACACAGGGTGGAGAAGCTTGAGGAGAAGCAGAGGATGAAGCAGGAACTAGAGAAGAAGCTCTGTGGGTGGTCTGATGATGTCATCCTGAGAAGAATGAAGTGGAAATCAAGAGGAAGTTAGGAGCAAACACCCCCCCCCCCCCCCCCCCCAGTGTCAGCCTTTACAGTAAAGTCAGAGTACGTTAGCTTCAACAGTTTGTCGAGCTCAGGAGAATCTTCTTCTTCTTCTTCTCGTTCACGTATCTCATCCACGTCATCGTCATGTTCTCACACAAATGATACAGGAAGTCAGGATTATCATCCTCGTGGTTTCATGTTAGAGTGAAACCAAGAAAATCCTCAAGGGAACAATGTTGTGTAAACTCTGAGTTTATGTTCTTTATGTTCTTTATGTTCTTTATGTTCTGCTCTCAGGGATCGAGACGACGTTTTCTCTCAGGAGTCAGAAGATAATTCAGTCTTTATTCTGTGATTTGATCCTCGAACTTTTACTAATGAGCTGAAGAGAAGCAGCTTTTTCTTTGTCTCTGTGGGTGGTCCCTGTTACACCTGTGTGTGTGTGTGTGTGTGTGTGTGTGTGTGTGTGTGTGTGTGTGTGTGTGTGTGTGTGTGTGTGTGTGTGTGTGTGTGTGTGTGTGTGTGTGTGTGTGTGTGAGTAGAGCAGGTTTCTTTCCCCCGACACATAAACTTTAACTGCAGATAATAATGTGTGTGTGGGTTTTATTCAACTTTATTTCCTCGTCTCTGTTCACACACACACACACACACGCACACACACACCTGGGATCTGGACTGAACCATTAGGCCCGAGATGTTTCTGATACTCAACGAGTATCAGAAACCCTCAACGAGGGATTAAACTTGGGCAGACATATTTCTGTTGCTCGATTCTATATAAAATGATTATAATACAGTTGTTCCCAAGGGTCCTTGAAATCCTTGAAAGTTTGTGAATTTTAAAAATTGTTTAAATCCCTTGAAAGTCTTTGAAAATCAGCCCCTAAACAGACCTGGGTCCTTGAAAGTGCTTGAATGTTGTGCATAAAAAGTGAAGTTGATATTGAGCTAAATGTCTCCCTCGTTTGTAACGGCGCCACCTACTGTTTGACGGCCTGCGTTGCTTGACGTACGTAGACGAGGCCTACGCAGGACAAACGTGGAGACATCATCACTAGGACGGTGTTGTGGACACTGTCCACTGTCTCTCTGTCTCTCTGTCGTTGACGTGAGATTCCAGAACAATGAGCGAGTAAAGTCAGTAAAGCTGCCGCGCGACATGGCCGTCGGGGCACAGCCCTAACTCCGCCCACCAAGTAAAGGTACTGTTCCTGGACTGTACCACGATGGAAACACAAGCCTGATCCTGGACTGTACCACGATGGAAACACAAGCCTGATCCTGGACTGTACCACGATGGAAACACAAGCCTGATCCTGGACTGTACCATGATGGAAACACATGCTAACAGAGCAGGAGTGAAAAAGTGAAGTTTACTTACAGAACTCTGAGGTTATGCAGACCCTGGAGAGCGTGACCTGAGACGTACCTCAGCTGATTCCCAGAGATTCGCCTACGAAAGATTAAAAACAACATGAAATAAAATCACAAACACAAGACATTTACAAATCTCACGAGGGAAACTTTTTGTTTTATTCAGTGTTTCTGGAACGGAGCTTGTGATATGACTTCATCCTCCCGGGTTTCTCGCTGCGGGGTTAGCGATGGGGCGACATGCTAATAACAATATTCTGTTCTATTCAATGGTCGCCATTGGCCCAAAGATCACACCCCTGCAACATGGACCGATCCAAGATGAGCTGATGACTGAGTAAAGACTGAGGCTGGGTCAACAAGTCTGTTAGCCTGTGTGTGTGTGTGCGTGTGTGCGTGTGTGTGTGTGCGTGTGTGTGTGTGTGTGTGTGTGTGTGTGTCCACGTCCTTGAGGTAAATTGCTCTGGTCGAGGACAGCGATGGAAAAGAACCACACACGTTCACACAAGCAATCCAATCAGCTTGTTTATCAAAGCCGGCACCTAATGGTCATTTGTGAGTGTGTACGAGACAAAGTCCAAATAAATAAGACTCTGAGGAACGTTCAAGGTCACGAGCTGGAAACGGCGTTTAAACACAGATTTAGTCCTCACAGCTCCAGACCACCCACTCTGATTAAACACACTGAGCACTGGAGGCCGACGCCTCGGTCTCTTCACGCCGCTGACGCAGCTGACGTTCAGCTGACGTTCAGCTGACGCAGCTGACGTTCAGCTGACGTTCAGCTGACGCAGCTGACGTTCTGCTGACGTTCACTCTGAGGTTCAGCTGCCGCAGCTGACGTTCTGCTGACGTTCTGCTGATGTTCACTCTGAGGTTCAGCTGACGCAGCTGACGTTCTGCTGACGTTCTGCTGACGTTCTGCTGACGTTAAGCTGACGTTCAGCTGACGTTAAGCTGACGTTCACCTGACGTTCTGCTGACGTTCTGCTGACGTTCACTCTGAGGTTCAGCTGCCGCAGCTGACGTTCTGCTGACGTTCTGCTGACGTTCACTCTGAGGTTCAGCTGACGCAGCTGACGTTCTGCTGACGTTCTGCTGACGTTCTGCTGATGTTCACTCTGAGGTTCAGCTGACGAGGCTGACGTTCTGCTGACGTTCTGCTGACGTTAAGCTGACGTTCAGCTGACGTTAAGCTGACGTTCAGCTGACGTTCTGCTGACGTTCTGCTGACGTTCACTCTGAGGTTCAGCTGACGCAGCTGACGTTCTGCTGACGTTCTGCTGACGTTCTGCTGACGTTCAGCTGACGTTCTGCTGACGTTCTGCTGACGTTCTGCTGACGTTCTGCTGACGTTCAGCTGACGTTCTGCTGACGTTCAGCTGAAGTTCTGCTGACGTTCAGCTGACGTTCTGCTGACGTTCTGCAGACGTTCTGCTGACGTTCAGCTGACGTTCAGCTGACGTTCTGCTGACGTTCAGCTGACGTTCTGCTGACGTTCAGCTGACGTTCTGCTGACGTTCAGCTGACGTTCTGCTGACGTTCTGCTGACGTTCAGCTGACGTTCAGCTGACGTTCTGCTGACGTTCTGCTGACGTTCTGCTGACGTTCAGCTGAAGTTCTGCTGACGTTCAGCTGACGTTCTGCTGACGTTCTGCAGACGTTCTGCTGACGTTCAGCTGACGTTCAGCTGACGTTCTGCTGACATCTCAGACGGCGAGTTTTTCCCATCATGAAGTGTTGATTGAGACGCCGTCAGCCCTGATGGAGCAGATGGTAGCGGTTGATGCTCATGTCAACATGTCTCCATGTCTTATTACGATGCAGTGGCAGAACACATAACCTTCACCTGCCAAATCTCACACTTACAAAGACACAAAACACACACACACACAAACTGATCCTTATCTGAGTTATTATGGTGGCGTTTGTTGGTTCTGCTCAGACCACAGTCAACCTGACTTTAACTGGGCCTTAAAATCCTTGACAGTTTGTGAATTTGAAATAGACATTGGTCATTGAAAGTGCTTGAATTTGGTACAGCAGAAAAAGTGAAGTTGATATTGAGCTAAACGCCTTCCTTGATTGTTACGACGCCACCTGCTGGTTCATGCCCTGCGTTGTTTGACGAGTCTCACAAAAGACAAAGACTGACTTTGACTCTGAGGACAATCACTTGTCCAGATGCACATCAGTAAAAGTGGATCTTATGCAGAATGTGACCCTTTAGTTTTTCCATTTTTGTTGTTGTTATTGATCAGTAATTCCATGATATTGTCTGACAGAGAGAGATGGCGCCTCCTGTTGGCTGTTCTACTTCAACTATTCTTTATAACGTCCTTGTGGTGGAATATGCGTCAAAAAACCCATTTACGTCTGTGTTTGAACTGTTTTTTGAGCAGTGTGAATGTGTCTGTGTTCACTCTCCTTCTCATAAGTCATCATTGATGTGTTTTTGAGTGGATTCACCAGGACATACTCGGTGGAAGAGGCTTCAGAGTAAATTTGGGAAATGAAAATGGCATCAATGAGAGATTTCCTCGCGTCATCTGTTGTGTATGAAATAATTGCAGTGATGAGGCTGAGAACCACACTCTTAAAGCATCAGTGTTTTTAACAACCTGCAGATGAAACTCAACCCTGCTTCCTGCAGCTTTAAATCCCAAAAATAAATTCCACTTAAATTCACTTTCCAAAAAAGAACCAGAAGTGTCAATTTGCTGCACCTCTGAGAGCAATCCGTCTGCTTGGGCCGTACCATTTCTCTTTCTGCTATTGCACAAGCCGGTCACTGGGGAGCATTTCAGCGGCTAATTTTCCAGAGCTAACAGTTTGAGTCCTGACACCAGTAAAATATATCTCAGCCTCTAAAGTGCCTTCTGCTGCTGCCTGTTCAAACACTTTGATTGGTCACAGACGCGCTGGATGGAAAAAGACACTGTAGGTAGCAGCAAATTAAAATGAATGTCTTTTGTGTGGAGCTCCAGTAATTTAGAGTTTTAGAAAACAAAGTTAAAGCACATGGTGCCAGAGCAGCTTTTCTCCATTAGCCGCTGTGTGGGAGCCAGGACTTCATCACATCGTGATTCTTCTGCTGACTTGTTTTCATTTGCAGAATTAGTTCATTTTTGCTCGTTTTTTCTTTGCTCGTCGACTGACAAGTTACAAAATAACACGACACACCATAGAATAACAAAGAACATCTTATCAAAGCGACATCTTCCTTTAAACTAACATAACATAAATGTAAATGTGTCGTATCAAAGTGAACTCTCCATCACTTTAAATATGATGGACGATCATGTGACGCGACACGTCCTCAACTCTCACTGCAGATGGTAGATCTATAGAAAGAGCTCATTATTTGGCAGTCAGTGTGTTGGTGAATATAAATAACGCTTTGCTTGGTTTGAGAATGTTTAGAACAGCTCATTATTTTGCAGGCAGTCTCTTGGTGGATGTACAGTATAGTTCATTATTTGGCAAGCAGTCTATTGGTGGATGTGTTCAATAGCTCATTATCTGGCACTCTTGTTGAATGTGTGGAGCAGTTCACTATTTAGAAATCAGTTTCATGGTGGATATATAGAACAACTCACTATTTGGCAGTCTGTGTGGTTATGTTTAGAACAGCTCCTTATTGTTTCTTGGTGGATATAGATAAGAGCTCATTATTTTGCACCCATCACCATTGCAAGAAAGAAGAAATGCAAACTTTGACTCATACGTCTTCAAGGTGGTCGTGTGAAAGAACTTCTGAAATTAAATTTCCTCATTTGACCTCAACATAAACATCATCTGCAAACTTTCAGGTAAACATTTATTTTGAGATTTGGACGTCACGAATGTGGTGAAGTGAAGACGGATATTTTAAAAACATCGGACAGTTTCCGTGCTATCAGCGTGTTTGTGTTTGTAAATGATCGCGTACGTACGAGTGAACCTTCCACGCTTTGCCACATCAATCTAACTCTGATGAAAAGCTTTTCTTTTCTTTCAAACTGCTTTGAGGACAGTGAGGATTTTTCTTGGCCTCTTGGACGACGCAGATAGAAAATTCCACCTCCACATAATTCAGCTTTATTCACGAGATAAAATAACACAAGTCAGTCGCAGTTCAAATGTTTTCAGAGAGGAGCCGCGGAAATAAGGTGAGACCACAGCTATCAGGGTTTCAGGGAAGCGAAGCCGCTGCTGATTATCCCGAGTATCTTCACGTCCTGTTGCCTCTAAACAACAAACACGCAGCGATTAAAGAGCGAGAAGACGTCGTGTTTCAGGACGTTATCTCAGGTCATGATAGAGAGAGAAGAGAAACATCTGTGAAACTCTGGCTCAGTCGTTCAAACTAAACCATTTTCTACAATTATATTTTGTAAGAAATGTTTTTTAAAATAGCTCATTATTTAGCAGTCAGTCTGTTCATGGATCTATAACACAACTCGCTATTTGGCAGTCAATTTGTGAATTCTTAGAGCAGCTCATTATTTGGCAGTCAGTCAGTCAATTTCACAAATCATCTGTTTAGATTTGGGCTCGTCTTGACAACGTCCTGGGTCACATGTCTCAACTAACCAATCAGCAGCTAGGAAGATAAATGGCAAATAATAATTATTAATGATTAATATAGATTATCATCTATCATCATTCTCATAATCAGAGGCTGTTTTACAAAGTTAAACTCTATCTCAGAATCTACATGTTGGTCATTAAAGTAAAAAAATAAAAATAAATGTCTTCACCAAATTTGACAAGGTTTCTTTCATTAATTACCATGTTTGTCATATTTAATTTATTCATGATTTTTACTTAAAACATGTCGAATCCATGAAATTGAATCATTTAAAAAAAGGAAAAAAACTGATGAAATAGAGACAAAAAAAGGTCAAACATATTTCTTGTGTGGATGTGTGAGTACAAATACACCATGTAACCTCCTCCTCCTCCTGTGTAGAGGTCTGACCTCCAGGTCGACCACTTAACCTGCTGTTAACCTGCTGTTAACCTGCTGTTAACCTGCTGTTAACCTGCTGTTAACCTCTGAAACCACTGCAGTAAAACACTGACTGTGTGCGGCTGCATGTTCGCCAGAGAGAGGAAGATACAAAGCAGAGGAAAAACCAATGTTGGCGACGCAAAAAGGGAACGTTTTAATTGGTTTAGATGGTTCCAGATGTGTTGTGCACCTGGAGAACCCAAACAGCCAATACTTTAAGCTCTTAACCCTCACCGACGTCATCGCGCTGGACTATCAGCAGACGATCTTATCACCAGAGGGAAGACGAGCAGGGCAGACGAGCAAGGCAGCGCTGCCTCCACCGCTTCACTCCTCTCACATTTGGATTTCATTCGTCTGATCGTGGATCGGGTTTTTCTCGCCCAGCGCTGGAAAGTCACCAGGCGGCGTCTATGTTCCAGAACTGAAGACATCGGCGCGGATTTATCACTGATTTATCACTGATTTATCACTGATTTATCACTGATTTATCACGGATTTATCACAGCTTCACTGCTGAGCTGACAACAAGAGCTACAGATGTATTCTAACACTTGCATCAGTGTCAACACAAATAGAATAAACTCATAACTGGATTGATATCAAATTTAAGAACATTGAAAATCAAGAATAATGATTGTGTTGAGCCTTACGTTAAAGCAGGGCCTCAAACTCAGAGGGGGTACAGGGCCTGGGGCCCACTGCTGTGGCCGGGGGGGGGGGGGGGGAGAAGTTCAAATGTTCAACTTTCAAGATTAAAATTAGATATGGATATATATATATATATATATATATATATATATATATATATATATATATATATAAATAAATAAATAAATGAAAAACACCCAGTAAGGAAACTTGGCTTGTAACCCAAAAGGTTGCCAGTTCAAGACCCTACCCAGCTAGGTCAAGGGCTTGGGTAACCCTGAGCAAGGCACCCAATCTCCATTGCTCATTGTTAATTAATAGGACACTCCAAATTAACCCCAGCCACAGGGGGGCGCACATCCAGTGTACTCCTATAGCTGGTCCCAAGCCCAAGGAAGAGCTCAGCCAAATAAAACATGCAGATCGTCCGCTGTGGCGCCCCCTAGAGAGGGAGAAGCCAAAATGGCAAAAAAGAAAAATCCATAAATATCAAAACACAAGTTTGAGACTTCCGCGTTAATGTTAATTTATTACGTTATATGAATGATTTATTTATTAATTTAAGAAGAGTCGTACGTTAGAATGTTCATGTGATAACCACAGCTCTACGCACATCCTCTGCATCATGACTTTGACTTTGAGTGTTTGCTCCACCTTCAAACCAGAGACAACAGCTGTGTTTCCACCCTGAGTGAAACTGTTCGCTACATCATTTTTTGTGTTTCCATTAGAAATAGTAGCAACGTAACCAGCTCCAACCGTTCCATTCTTTGGCAAACCTCCCCTCAGGGTCTCAGAGAACCAAACTGAACCGAATACCTTATTGGAAACAGAACAGTCGTCCATTCAGAGGAAATGTCTGCTGTTGAGGACTTTTATTGTGACAAGATCAGGATAGAGCTTCTGAACTGAGGAACCGTGCTGCAACACTGATGGTCTCTTCACTGCACTCTTGTGTGTGTGTGTGTGTGTGTGTGTGTGTGTGTGTGTGTGTGTGTGTGTGTGTGTGTGTGTGTGTGTGTGTGTGTGTGTGTGTGTGTGTGTGTGTGTGTGTGTGTGTGTGTGTGTGTGTGTGTGTGTGTGTTGAGATGTGAGCTCAGTGAAGGACGATTCTATTCTTAAGTGTAAGTTATCAATGATATGAAATGTGGCCCCGAGTCAAAAAGAAAGAGGAAGTGTTTGCACTTTGGTGCTTAAGACGACCTTTATTTAAACTGTGAGGTGACGCTCATCTACAACCAAAACATTCTGACTCATAAATATTTGAAATGTAGAAGATTTGAGGGCAAAGAAAGAGGCAAACGACGACGCTGTCAGTAAAAGTCAAAACATTAAAAGACGTTAGTTTAGCTCAAAACAGCATTTTCTTCATCTATTGTTTTATTTCTTACACTAATTTCAGCTTTTAACTCTATGAAACTATCTTTATATGTGACCTGTTGAGCAGATTTTATAGCACTTTTGGCGCCATATAAACAAAGTTTAATTTGATTATAGTTGGAATTAATTAAAACCTTTTGGATCACAGTCATTTGGCAGATCTTTAAAATGCGTCATTGAAACCTGGAAAATGTCAAAGAGATTACAATTATTACGAAGCACTTTCAAGTTGGTCCAGGAGTTGGAACGTTTAAGATCCTTTTTCTAAAATGTTCAAAATGAGGAATTGCACTTAATTTAAGAGTGTGCTGTATTTTTTCTTTTCCATGATTCGGCTTCTGCTGTAAAAACAGAAAGCAGTTCATCCAAATTCAGAATTAAGTCATGGAACAAAAAAATAAAGACAGTTTGATGAGCGTGTCTGATAAAGTCCATCTGACTCGTGAAGTAATATTGATATTCTGGTTCTGATCCAGATTGACTTTTGTATACAATTACATTCCGGCATAAATCACAGTTTCCTTGAAAATAACCAGATCTGGACACAGGATTATCAATATGATATTTAAAAGTAAGTTTGTCCAGAAACCTTCTCAATCCTAAAACTATTAAAAGCATAAATTTTAGATTCATCGTGTCTGAGGATTTGGCTCCAGAGCGTGAACTTTGATTGAGATTCGAGGTCTTTAAGAAGCATCTGCTCAGAAACCTGCACGGATTCAATCATACTGTTCGTATACAAAGTCAGGAAAAATCATAGGAATTCATATTTATAAGAAATGAAATTGAAGCCAAGGATGTAGCAGTTAACCTCCAGGTAAAGTCTACGTGAAAATCAGCTTCTAACAGTTAATTGTCTCCATCACGTGGGCGGAGTCATCACAGCACGGCAGCGTGAAACTGTGGTGACGTGGTTTTCTACGCAACACAAACTAGTGACTTTTGAAGATGTTTTGGGTGAAAGTGAATCATTAGAATCAGTTCATTAAAAAGATTTGTTGACAGAATGGTTCAGTAGACTCCGTCTGACACTGAACTGAAAAACCACTAAAGTATTTTTAACTTCTACAGTTGGACGTTGTTGGCTTTGATTCTTGTGTTGGACGTCGTGCTCGTGACTCTTCAGTGACGACACCAGGTTCTATCACTGAAGAGTCGAGCTGAGCTAGAACTGTATCATGGAAAAGCAAAATAAATGTGGTTTTCAATTGAATATTGTATATTTTCAACTGCCAGATGCACAGACTCAGTATAAGGCGTTGTCGTCTGCATACGAATGCATATGAAAGGTAGCCAGGGTTTAGCTGATACTGTTGACATAAGTAGGGACGAGGACAGGATCTATGACTGAACCTCGTACAGACAGATTTACATCAGGACTCAAAAACTCATAAGGTTGAAAAGATTTGGTTTCCTCTCCTCGTTCTGTAAAACAAGTTGAAAGCTGGACTTTCTTGTTTTGGTTTGGGAAGAAAAACTATCAAAGGCTGCGTCTCCAGGCTGAAGTCGCCTGAAGTCAAATAGATCTGAAAGGAGGGAGATAGAGGGAGGGAAGAAGGGAGGGAAGAAGGGAGGGAAGAAGGGAGGGAGAGATTCAAACATCAAACACTTTATCACTCAACCAGTCACAACATGCCCAACCTTTGCTTCTCTCTGAGGGTTAGTAACCTTCACTGAGGGTTAGTAACCTTCACTGAGGGTTAGTAACCTTCACTGAGGGTTAGTAACCTTCACTGAGGGTTAGTAACCTTCACTGAGGGTTAGTAACCTTCACTGAGGGTTAGTAACCTTCACTGAGGGTTAGTAACCTTCACTGAGGTAACCTTCTGTGAGGGTAACCTTCTGTGGGGATAATCTGGGGGTTAGTAACCTTCTCTGAGGGTAAGGGTTAGGGCTAACCTGCGATCCACGGTTACAGACTGAAGATGGAAGGGAAAATACCGTCTTCATACAAAATCTGTGGACACTTTGGTTTGTTCCTCTCCTCACGACCACACAAGTCAAGCTTTAAATGTCGATTTTGTCTCGACGCGATGCTAACGCTCAGCCCTGTGCGCTGCTGCTTTAGCTGCTGCTTTAGCTGCTGCTTTAGCTGCTGCTTTAGCTCAAAATCAAAGTCAAAATAGCAAAACACAAAAACACATTATTGTCCGCTGGTGAATCTCGTCTGTGATTGGACGCTCGTTTCATGGAAGTCCTGAGGTTCTTCCTTAGTAACAAGTATATTCTCTCCATCAATCTTCTACCTCCTTATCCTGAGAGTCATGAGTCTCATCCTGATCTCTGTCTCAAAATGAATATGAAACTAACTGCGTCTTCATTTCTGCTCGTCTTAACTGAGGATCAACCAGAGAGTTTTCAAATAAATTGCAGTTTTTGGCTCTGAAACACGGGGAATGTGAAGGTTTAACTCAGTATCTGAGTCACTGATTCAAACACTCTTTAACGTCTTCTGCAGCTTCGCTTCCACTCGTCACATCCAGTTTTCTCTCTGTGATTCAGAGTCAGCTTTGACTTTCACCTTCAGCTCATGCATCACAGGCTGCAGCTGTGAGAATTAGCAAAGAAAACAACTATTCAAACACACACACACACACACACTGTAATCCCCCTTCAACGACTACACACTTACACACATTCACACCCTCAGGGTAAATCTGTGGTCGGCTTTTGTCAAACTGAGTTCTGCTGAGCGGTCGGATCAAATGTGGTCGAGGTCGACTGAAAAACATCTTCAAAATCACTTCTTTCTGCTCAGTTCTGATCAAACCGGATCCTTTTGCTGCGATGGAATCGCGTTCATGTCAATTTTACAACAAAAGTCACCGTTCTCCTCCAGATGGTTTCTGTTGAAGCGTTTATCGTCAAACCTTCATCAAAACATTTCAGCTTAAATCGTTTTCATCACATTTTATATGAATCTGTCTCATCCTGTGACTTTATGTCACGTAGGTTGATGCAAATGAAGGATTTCCAACTCAAAAGTCAAATTTCATTTAATTTTAAGCTATTTCAAAAACATCGTTCTCCATTTGTGTGACATATTCTGCTCCGATAAAGAAGAGCTCCATTTTTTTGGTTTGTGTCAGATTTAACAGTTTTGTCTTGACCTCAAATCTGTCTCATTTCCACTGATATCTGTTGCATTTCAGTGGTCAGTGTTTACACTGATGTCCTGAATCAGTCACAGCCACGTCTGTAGTCTGACCAGCAAACTGTATGTCATTAAGAGACAAACAGATATATCACAGATATATCACATATATATCACACATATCTGTGGCTCTTCTACCTAAATCTGTGAGTAAATCAGGTTCTTGATGTCTGTCAGAATCAGAAAAGGCTGAGACTGAGAAACAAACTGAGCACAGCTGAAACAGTCAAGAACTCAAAATGCTGCTTTCCAAACACTTAAAGAACCGTATATGTTTCCTCTCCACGTGAGTATCAGGTTCCCTCCTCCTCCTCCTCCTCCTCCTCCTCCTCCTCATCCTCATCATCATATACTATCAGGTCGCTACAGGCTTCTTCTCGGTAAGAGAGAGAATCAGAACCAGGCCAGAGTCATCAATCCCACTCTCAGAGATGATGGATCTTTATTATTCTTATGGATTGATTGTGTTTGGTACTCACAGCTCTGAGAGCAGGTGCAGACGGTGGAAAGCTCTGGACTGGATCTCGCTGATGTTGTTCATGCTCAGGTCCCTGAAGAGACAGAAAACAAGGGGCGGATCAGTGTGAGAGGATCAATCAGCCGATCTAACGCAGCCACGCTGCAGATGTTTGACGTGTTTTTCACGTGGCGATCAATCACGGCGAGTGGGAGTAGAACACGGAGAGAGGTTAGCGGGTTAGCGGGTTAGCTTAGAGGCTGCACAACCAGAAAGAAGAGAATTTTCCCCAATGAATCATCGCTGAGCAGATGTCATTTCCTCCTCAATCACAGTCACTCTTTCTCTTTTCCAGATGTCTCACTTTACCTTCTCTTAGATCTCATATATCTCTCTCTCTTTCTGCCTCCTTCCACTCTTTTGTTCAGAGCTGTAACACACACACACACACACACACACACGCACACACACACTGACACACTCCTGACGTTAGAGGGTGTGTTTTTCAGTGTGTGTTGACGCAGCTGTGTTGCGGTCAGAGAGGGTGAGGTGATGCTCGGAGACACACACACACACGCACACACACACACACACACACACACACACACACACACACTGACCTTGTGACCTCAGTCATGTCAGGTCGTCCTCTTTGATAAACACAATGAAAGTGAGGAGGTGACATCAGCCTTCTTTGCTTTCACAGCCCTTGGGGTCTCGTATGTATGAGACTACAAGAGTGTGTGTGTGTGTGTGTGTGTGTGTGTGTGTGTGTGTGTGTGTGTGTGAGAGACACTAACCATTGCTCAGACCACCGGGCTCGTGAGTGAAAACTCTGCTCTCAGAAGCCGTTTGCAGTTGGGAGTTTTGACACATGACTGTTTGTTAGTGTGAAGATCTGTGTGAAGATCTATGTGAAGATCTGTGTGAAGATCTATGTGAAGATCTGTGTGAAGATCTATGTGAAGATCTATGTGAAGATCTGTGTGAAGATCTATGTGAAGATCTATGTGAAGATCTATGTGAAGATCTGTGTGAAGATCTATGTGAAGATCTATGTGAAGATCTATGTGAAGATCTGTGTGAAGATCTGTGTGAAGATCTGTGTGAAGATCTGTGAGGAGATGTTGAAGCAAAAATCTGCCTTGCACATTAAATGTCAAAATGATTAGGTCCAGCGCTCGCTCTGATCTCACATCAATATTATTTATGATCACTTTTAGTCGTGTGAGGTTTAACGGATGGTCAGGTGGAGCTAACAGCTAAGCTAACAGGTGCAAGTGTGGAAGCCTTTAACTCATGTAATTATGGGACTAAGAGGGCGTTCAGATGAAAATAAAGACAACAGGTTCCCTCGGGATCCTGGAAATCCTTAGTTTGTGAATTTGAAAAAAAAATAAAAAATATAAGATCCTTCAAAGTTTTTGAAATTTATCCCTAAATGGACACGAGTCATTGAAAGTAGGGATGGGAATGGATATCGTTCAAAATCACATGCTTTACTCTGCACAGTTAGGGTTAGCATTAGCTGAGTCAGGTTTGGACTTTTTATTTGATATTGAGCTAAATGTCTCCCTTGTTTGTTACGACGCCACCTACTGTTTGACGGCCTGCGTTGCTTGACGTACGTAGACGAGGCCTACGCAGGACAAACGTGGAGACATCATCACTAGGACGGTGTTGTGGACACTGTCCACTGTCTCTCTGTCTCTCTGTCGTTGACGTGAGATTCGGTCGAAGGTCTAAGGACAGAGGATGATACCAACTCTGTGAAGTCCCGTGAGACAAACTAAGTTTTGTAAACTGTGGGCTATACAAATAAAGATTGATTGATTGATTGATTGATTGATCCCAGAACAATGAGCGAGTAAATTTAAGAAAGAGAGAGAAAATGAGGAGGTGATGAATGAGAATTATAAGACGTTCACGGTGAGATGGACATGAGAGACATGAGATGGACATGAGAGACATGAGATGGACATGAGATTGACACGAGATGGACATGAGATGGACATGAGAGACATGAGATGGACATGAGAGACATGAGATGGACATGAGAGACATGAGATGGACATGAGATGGATATGAGAGACATGAGATGGACATGAGAGACAAGAGATGGACATGAGAGACATGAGATGGACATGAGAGACGAGATGGACATGAGAGACATGAGATGGACATGAGATTGACATGAGAGACATGAGATGGACATGAGATTGACATGAGATGGACATGAGAGACGAGATGGACATGAGAGACATGAGATGGACATGAGAGACAAGAGATGGACATGAGAGACATGAGATGGACATGAGAGACGAGATGGACATGAGAGACATGAGATGGACATGAGATGGACATGAGATGGACATGAGATGGACATGAGAGACGAGATGGACATGAGAGACATGAGATGGACATGAGAGACATGAGATTGACATGAGAGACGAGATGGACATGAGAGACATGAGATGGACATGAGATTAACAGGAGAGACAGGAGATGGGCATGAGAGACGAGATGGACACGAGAGACATGAGATTGACATGAGATGGACATGAGAGACATGAGATGGACATGAGAAACATGAGATTGACATGAGAGACATGAGATGGACATGAGATTGACATGAGAGACATGAGATTGACATGAGATTGACATGAGATGGACATGAGAGACAATAGATGGACATGAGATTGACATGAGATGGACATGAGAGACATGAGATGGACATGAGATTGACATGAGAGACATGAGATGGACATGAGATTGACATGAGATTGACATGAGATGGACATGAGAGACGAGATGGACATGAGAGACATGAGATGGACATGAGAGACGAGATGGACATGAGAGACATGAGATTGACATGAGAGACGAGATGGACATGAGAGACATGAGATGGACATGAGATTAACAGGAGAGTCGGGGATGGGCATGAGAGACATGAGATGGACATGAGAGACATGAGAGACATGAGATGGACATGAGATGGACATGAGAGACATGAGATGGACATGAGACACATGAGATGGACATGAGATTGACATGAGAGACATGAGATGGACATGAGATTGACATGAGAGACATGAGATTGACATGAGATTGACATGAGATTGACATGAGATGGACATGAGAGACAATAGATGGACATGAGATTGACATGAGAGACATGAGATGGACATGAGATGGACATGAGAGACATGAGATGGATATGAGAGACATGAGATGGACATGAGAGACATGAGAGACATGAGATGGACATGAGAGACATGAGATAGACATGAGATTGACATGAGAGACATGAGATGGACATGAGAGACATGAGATGGACATGAGATGGACATGAGATGGACATGAGACATGAGAGACATGAGACGGACAGTCTTGTGGTTGTTTGTCTTGTACCTGCTCTACATGTTATTTGTGAGTTTATACTTCTTCTACTTCAGTGGTAAAGACGGGGCAGGACATTTGGTGCAGTAATCAGACTATGAATCACATAATCCAGGTATGTTAGTCTGACTAAGATTAGCTCCATATTAGTCAGAATTAGTATGGATGTAAACAATGAGTGAAAAACCTCTGTTTTATGGATCTGTGTGTTGAAGAAAACCTGGTCTTCTTTTGTAGGTCAGATTATTTCAAAGCCTGAATGGAATCTTTTCCTTTTGAAAGCATAATAATGAGATGTTGAGTTTCCTGTTGCTCTTCAGCCTCAGTCTCTCCTGGGAGGTCTGAGCCTTCAAGGTGTTACTCAACGACTCAATGCTTTCAATGAGTGTTGATGAAAAATGCTTGTTTCTTTTCTCTCTCGCTCTCTCGCTGCTGACCTCGTGTTCCGTACGTTCTATGATCTTTTCTCCGGGGAGAACGTGAGCACAGGTGCTGCGATTGTTCCGTGAAACAGGAAACAATGGAGGAATAAAAGAGGCGATGAAGGATCTGGTGTTGAAGCTCGGCTCAGGAAGTGGAGGAAAAAGCTAACATTAGCAGGCGTCACTTTGACAGAATACCACCACTTTCCCATAGGCCCTCTGGTTAAAGCTCCGCCCCCAAAAACTCAAGTTGAATTTGTGTTCTTTATTTTTTTTGTAACATTACTAACATTCATTTATCCGTTTCAAAAGATGTACACAAATAATGCTAAAAAATACGGTTAATACATTTAAGTTAATGTATATGTACCATTAATGACTGTTTTTCAGTAACGTTACCGATATTTTTCAAGTTTATGAATTTAACATTGAGCAACATCAGGAACCCCTCCCCTCCTGTTGGTACTCTCATCAAGACTCCGCCCTCAATTCAGCTAATGCTTGAGCCAAGAAAGATTTTTCTTAAAGTAGACATTATAGTAGATATTATAGGCTATATTCTCCAAGCTAACCTAGTTTCCTGGTTCGTCTGTGATGCTTTCGTCTAAATACCACAGCAGTTCGACCGCCTGACAACAGCCTTTTCACTGCCTGTCCCTTTAAATGTAAATGAGACCCTAACAGCTGTTAGCATCTGGAAAAGCCATCATTATTGTGGTCATCTATAAAATGTAAATCCTGTGAGGCTGACGTTTGTGTAGAACTCTGCAGAACTCTGTGTAGAACTCTGTGCAGAACTCTGTGTAGAACTCTGTGTAGAACTCTGTGCAGAACTCTGTGTAGAACTATGTGTAGAACTCTGTGTAGAACTCTGTGCAGAACTCTGTGTAGAACTCTGTGTAGAACTCTGTGCAGAACTCTGTGTAGAACTATGTGCAGAACTCTGTGTAGAACTATGTGTAGAACTCTGTGCAGAACTCTGTGTAGAACTCTGTGTAGAACTCTGTGCAGAACTCTGTGTAGAACTATGTGCAGAACTCTGTAGAACTCTGTGTAGAACTATGTGCAGAACTCTGTAGAACTCTGTGCAGAACTCTGTGTAGAACTATGTGCAGAACTCTGTGTAGAACTCTGTGCAGAACTCTGTGCAGAACTCTGTGCAGAACTCTGTGTAGAACTCTGTGCAGAACTCTGTGTAGAACTCTGTGCAGAACTCTGTGTAGAACTATGTGCAGAACTCTGTGTAGAACTCTGTGTAGAACTCTGTGTAGAACTCTGTGCTGACAACAATAACAGATTCGATTGTCCTCGTTTTCAGAGACAACTGCAGGAATGTTTCACTGTGACGTAACAATGACACAAAGTCTTTGTTCACACTTTGCCGACTCACAAACTCCAGAGTCCAAATATAAGTACTAACTAAAAAGTTTTAAAAGGTTGATTTAGCAGAATACTTCCCCTTTAAAAGAAATAGAAAACAAATACAGAAAAACGGTTTGTGTGTTTGTGGAGATCTGAGATTCAGATTCTCATCAAACACAGTGACGTCATGTAAATCCTCAGCTTTGGCTCCAGCTTCTTCGGCTCCTGGAGATAATTTAGCAATAAATACAAGTGAAAAACACGACTGCTGTGATTAAAGTCAGAGGTAAATACACACTGATGACGAGGTCGCCATGGAGACGGGACAAGGAAACAAACTGACGTAATGACGTGACATTGTGTGTGCAGGAATCCTTAAAGGGATAGTTCTGGATATTTAAGTGCAGCTTTACATTATAGTTATAGAGGCCAACAGGCCACTAGAGGGCGTTCTTTATTGTCAATGGACCATTCCAATAATGGACCATTCCAATAATGGACCATTCCAATAATGGCTCATTCAAACATAATCTCATATAATCCACACCAGTTTAAGACCATCATATCTTTAAAATGTCTTCACTGCTTAATCTCATGTTAGACAGACTGAGGAAATCACTCACTCTCCCACACCAAAGTCCATCACATCACAGCTCCACAGGACTAATGTATATTCTGCATTTGTAAGTCTACATTCAGATTGACCTCAGTGACACAAAGTGACCACACGAGGCAGCAGAGGACCAGCAGCTCCTGTGTCCCTGTGAGCTACAAACGCTGATTTTCTCCATGGACTTTGGTGTGGGAGAGTGAGTGATTAAAAGTCACACAAACGCCTGTATATAAGTGAGATAAAGAGAACATGTTTTTATGATCGTGCAGAGAACAAGTTCTTATGATAATGTAGAGAACACGTTCTTGTGATAATGTAGAGAACACGTTCTTATGATAATGTAGAGAACAAGTTCTTATGATAATGTAGAGAACACGTTCATATGATAATGTAGAGAACACGTTCTTGTGATAATGTAGAGAACACGTTCTTGTGATAATGTAGAGAACAAGTTCTTATGATAATGTAGAGAACACGTTCTTGTGATAATGTAGAGAACACGTTCTTATGATAATGTAGAGAACACGTTCTTATGATAATGTAGAGAACACGTTCATATGATAATGTAGAGAACACGTTCTTGTGATAATGTAGAGAACACGTTCTTGTGATAATGTAGAGAACAAGTTCTTATGATAATGTAGAGAACACGTTCTTGTGATAATGTAGAGAACACGTTCTTATGATAATGTAGAGAACACGTTCTTATGATAATGTAGAGAACAAGTTCTTATGATAATGTAGAGAACAAGTTCTTATGATAATGTAGAGAACACGTTCTTGTGATATGTAGAGAACACGTTCTTGTGATAATGTAGAGAACACGTTCTTGTGATAATTTAGAGAACACGTTCTTGTGATAATGTAGAGAACACGTTCTTATGATAATGTAGAGAACACGTTCTTATGATCGTGCAGAGAACACGTTCTTGTGATAATTTAGAGAACACGTTCTTGTGATAATGTAGAGAACACGTTCTTGTGATAATGTAGAGAACACGTTCTTGTGATAATGTAGAGAACACGTTCTTGTGATAATGTAGAGAACACGTTCTTGTGATAATGTAGAGAACACGTTCTTGTGATAATGTAGAGAACACGTTCTTGTGATCGCGTAATTACATTTTTTTGCTGAGCTTTAGAACGTCTTTAAAAACACTCCTAAAAAACAAACGTATCCCTTTAATCCTGTGATAATACTCTGTTAAACTAAAGTATTGATTGAAGTGTTCAAGTGGGAGCTTTAAAGTGTAGCTGCACACACACACACACACACACAGAGACACACACACACACACACACACACACACACACACAGAGACACACACACAGAGACACACACGCACACATACACAGACAGAGAGACACACACACACACACACACACACACAGCTCCACTATCTGGTCCTGATTAAATAACGCCATAAACAAATGTTGTGTGAAGTCCATAACATCGGCCGCACTCAGACAGAATAAATACACACACACACACATGGATTTAAAAATAAAGACACACACACACAGATTTAAAAATAAAGACACACACACACACACACAGACAGAGCTGTATCTCCACTGACATCTTGACGTTTGTCTTCTCTCTTCGTCTTGTTTTTAAAATCAAATCACAGCTGTGGCTTTTTTATGATAATTATGATTAATGACCAACACATGTTCATGGTGACGGGAAGACATTCACTACGCAAAGAAACACAAAGACATTCACTACGCAAAGAAACACAAAGACATTCACTACGCAAAGAAACACAAAGACATTCACTACGCAAAGACATTCACTACGCAAAGAAACGCAAAGAGAAACGGGAAAGAGAGCGAGATTTCTGCCTCTCTGTTTCATGGGCATCTGTGTGTGTGTGTGTGTGTGTGTGTGTGTGTGTGTGTGTGTGTGTGTGTGTGTGTGTGTGTGTGTGTGTGTGTGTGTGTGTGTGTGTGTGTGTGTGTGTGTGTGTGTGTGTGTGTGTGTGTCATAAACACTGACCTTGTCAGGACCAGGGAGACCTCAATTATCTCATTTATTTAGAAGTTGTCAGACTATAAAAGGAGCAAAAAGAACTTTTGTGACTCGTTTAATTTAAAGTCTTTAACATTAAATCAAGTGATTTTAAAGTGGTAAACAATAACGTTTGTTGTTGATGTTTTCACTGATGTCCTGTGAAAATGATGCAGGACCATATGGTTTTTCAGTAAAGTATAACTATGTTATTTCCGTTGAATTCTTTGTTCTTACGTTTTATTTCCATGTTTCTCGTGTGAGCGTCTGTTATTTATGATGCTGTGAAACAACATAACTCTGATTATAACTATTATCACATTTAAAACATAAACACTTACATGTAACATTCTGTAAACTGTGATGTATGAGTTCAGACGATGGACTAAAGACTCAGGAGCAGGTCTGGGATCAGGTCTGGGTTCAGGTCTGGGATCAGGTCTGGGTTCAGGTCTGGGTTCAGATCTGGGTTCAGATCTGGTTACAGGTCTGGGATCAGAGGACAGATCCGTGTTCATCCTTCATCAAACAAACTTCTTTTTCCCTGAGGAGTTTCAGCGTCTTCATGTTCTCACATGTAATTGTTGACTTTAATCTCAGGAGCTTGAGATTAGAGCCAATATTTGAAGAGTTTTTCTATCTTTGGCTCAGGATGAAGCTGATTTAGTGATGAAGGTGAAGCTGATTTAGTGATGAAGGTGAAGCTGATTTAGTGATGAAGGTGAAGCTGATTTAGTGATGAAGGTGAATTTCAAGTCATTCCGAGATACTTTTAGTTTTGTAGATTAAACTCAGTTCACTGTCAAAGTGCATCAGGGCAAATGAATCATTTCCTGATTTTCAAAAATACATTAAAATTATTCCTTAAGAGATTTGCAAATATTTTCAACAGATCCTTGTTCAGGGTGATGAAGACTATTATGATGGTGAATTTCAAGTAATTCCGAGATACAGCTGATGTTTACTGTGATGAAGGTGAAGCTGATTTAGTGATGAAGTCGTGTCTTAAATCATCTCTTTTCTATATTATCATTATATTTTGATTATTCATCTTCACAAATGAAGTCTCATTCATGTGCTCACTTTAAACAGGGAACAGTTGTTGTTTCCATGGCGACAGTATTCTGTCACAATAGCAACATCATAGAGTTATTTCTCTCAATTTAATCCCATAATGTGAGGTGATAGAAGAAAGATGATCACGTCTTAATCTCACTTAGACTGAAGACCTAACTCTAATCTTTGGACTTTGGTGTGGGAGAGTGAGAGGTTGAGACAAAGTGATGAACTGATCTACAAGCAGTTTATAGACTTAAGCTGGCAGAGATTATATCAGGTCAATCTTTTATTAAGATGCTGAAAATCTGTTCTTGTTGAATATTTAAATACAAACGTCATAAAATAACTCTTGAAAAACACACAAATGATCCCTTTAAAGCTGAAGGAGCAGATGTGTGTGTGTGTGTGTGTGTGTGTGTGTGTGTGTGTGTGTGTGTGTGTGTGTGTGTGTGTGTGTGTGTGTGTGTGTGTGTGTGTGTGTGTGTGTGTGTGTGTGTGTGTGTGTGTTCATTGTAGCCAGTTTCCAACTGGAAGCTTTTTTCTGACAAGAGCTGGTGATTTAGACATGACATCACACACACACACACACACATCTGTGTGGTGCTCTATGATGATGATGAGGATGAAGATGATGATGGACCACCCTGGTGAGTGATTGTACCCAGAGAGTGACACAGATGTGGTCAGTGCTCAGGTGTCTAGTTTGATGCATTATGGGTATGAGATGAGGATTAAGCTCAGTTTATACTCCTGTGTAAAGAGCTCTACGTCATCGTAGAGTCTGTCAGAGACTCTACGATGACGTAGAGTCTCTGACAGAGTCGCTGCGTCACTATAGAGTCTGTCAGAGACTCTATGACGACGTAGAGTCTGACAGACTACGTCGTCGTGGTGAGCTTTTATGAGTGTTTGTGAGCTTTTATGAACATTGTTGAGCGTTGGTTAGCTTTTATGAGCGTTGGTGAGCTTTTATGAGTGTTTGTGAGCTTTTATGAACATTGTTGAGCGTTGGTTAGCTTTTATGAGCGTTGGTGAGCTTTTATGAGTGTTTGTGAGCATTGGTGAGTGTTGGTGAGCATTGGTGAGCTTTTATGAGCGTTGGTGAGCGTTGGGTTCATGTTCGCTGTGCACAGAAATCTACCACAGTCTTTAGGGTCTGAAATAAAGTCAGTAAAGACCGTAAGCTCGCTCCTTTGAAGATGGGCTCATCGACGCAGAGAACATGACAGAACATTAGAGTGATAGATCTTCAGTCTACAGGTGTGGCCTGCAGCGGTGGAGCCACACCTCAGCTATGACACTAATGTCTTCAGCTGGATCCACACTGAGCTCTTTCAACAGCTAAGGCCTCAATGAAAGGAGATCTTTGATGGAACAATGTGAGCAGGAGTCAAAGCTCGGGCGCCGCCTTAAAGACGGCCGCTGTGTGTGTGTGTGTGTGTGTGTGTGTGTGTGTGTGTGCGCGCGCGTGTGTGTGTTTGCTTTTTTTCAGTCTGAATGAACTGACTTGCTTTGGCATTTAGCCCCCCCCCCCCCCCACACACACACACACACACACACACACACACACACAAAGAGTCAGGAAGGAGGGTACAATGCTCCTCCTCCCTCTAAAGATCTCTCTCTCTCTCTCTCAGACTTCCTGGGAGGGTAAACTCCAGCCTTTGTGAAGCCTCTCTCTCTTTATCTCTCTCTCTCTCTCTCTTTATCTCTCTCTCTCTTATTCTCTCCCTCGTCTCATTCACCGCGACACAAAGAGCGAGGGAGGCGTCTTTCACCTGGACGAGGAGGTTTCACCTCCACAAAAGACCTGAGGAAACACAGGGAGGAGATAACAAGGCCAGAGTGTGTGTGTGTGCGTGTGTGTGTGTGTGCGTGCGTGCGTGCGTGTTTGTGCGTGTGCGTGTGTGTGTGTGTGTGTGTGTGTGTGACAGGCGGATGTCTGGGTGGAGAGAGCGGCTGTTTAGTCTGAGTCCATGTCATGGGAAACACATTCATGCCCCTGAGACTGATTCATACACTGGTACACACACACACACACACACACACACACACATGTGCATGAACACACTCTTCTGTCCATTCCTTGTCCTCCCACACACACACACACACTGTCATGCGATGGAGGAGGGAGGGGTTGGGGTGAGTGGGGGTTAAAGGTCAAGCACTTAAGTAATGGAACAGGAAGTGTCGGAACAGTCGGCTCTTCACAAACACAGTGACAGGAAGCTGAACTCACAGTGTGTTCGTCACATGACACGAGAAAAGCACTGATCGATGATGAACATCTAAATATTTCTCTCCTCACTGAAAAGAGGACGTAGAGGTTTGAACTGTGTGTTTTTGAAAATGCAGCCGAGAAAATTCTTATTTCCAGTGAAACAAAAAGAAGAGATGATTTGGTCAAAGTGAATCAAAGCTCTACTCACGCTGCTGTAACACAGAATAAGACTGAACCATTAGAAAAAACTCATACGATAATCAGGGGAAATAACTTCCGCTCGCCTTTTCACCCTTTTTCTCAACGGAGCTCCCCCTACAGTTTTGGAGTATATATTGTTACGACACCAACGTAAAGATTTAGGTCTTTATCCTCAAGGTTGTAAAATCTCCCCTCACTGTGCGTTGGTTTTCACCAGAGCCGGCAAACACAAGCTGTGGCCAAGTCCATGTCTGTGTAGATGTCCATGTCCATGTCCAAGTCCATGTAGATGTCCAAGTCCATGCCTGTGTAGATGTCCATGTCCATGTCCAAGTCCATGTCCATGTCCATGTCCATGTCCATGTCCATGTCCATGTCCATGTCCATGTCCATGTCCATGTCCAAGTCCATGTAGATGTCCAAGTCCATGCCTGTGTAGATGTCCATGTCCATGTCCAAGTCCATGTCCATGTCCATGTCCATGTCCATGTCCATGTCCATGTCCATGTCCAAGTCCATGTCCATGTCCATGTCCATGTCCAAGTCCATGTCCAAGTCCATGTAGATGTCAAAGTCCATGTTCGTGTAGATGTCCGTGTGGATGTCCATGTCCATGTCCAAGTCCATGTCCATGTCCATGTCCATGTCCAAGTCCATGTCCATGTCCATGTCCGTGTAGATGTAGATGTAGATGTCCATGTCCATGTAGATCTCCAAGTCCATGTCCATGTCCATGTAGATGTAGATGTAGATGTAGATGTAGATGTAGATGTAGATGTAGATGTCCATGTCCATGTAGATCCCCAAGTCCAAGTCCATGTAGATCTCCAAGTCCATGTAGATGTCCATGTAGATGTCCATGTCCATGTCCGTGTCCGTCTCTGCCTTTGATCTAAAGTCATGTTTCCACTGAGTGGAACATTATCGTTAAACGCTACAGAACCGTTTTGTTGCTCTTATATGATTAATAGTAACAGAGTTAATGGTATGGTCCAGTCCAGGTGAAGTTAGACCAGCTTCACCTACAACAATCAGCTGAAGTGAAGATATACATTTCTCAGTGGAAACACAAGCCTGACCAGGACTGTACCATTACAAACCCAACTGTGTTTCAATGTTTTGTTTACGAGACTTTATGAGACTTTATGAGACTCAGTGTCAGAGCCTCAGTTATGACTTCATTTGGTTAAATGGCAGAAACAGGAGAACACGCTCAGATCATCTGCTGCTCACATTCAACTGTGTCCAAGGGGTAACATCTAGAACTGATCCTAGATCAGCGCTCACTGAAATGTTACCCTGTAACACTGAGGACATGTGGCTGAAGCTGCTGTTGCTGAAGCTGCTGAAACTGCTGCTGTTGCTGCTGAAGCTTCAGCAACAGCTTCATTCCCTTCAGCCTTTGACAGCAGATGTAAATCACAGGTGTTCAGAATAATGTGTTTACCTTCTGTCATCAGTGACTCTGTTTCTACACTTACATTAAGACTCAGTCTTTCCTTTTGCTTCCTCTTTTGTTTCCTCACCTTCTGTTTTCTACATCGTCGTCCACCTTCTGGACATTCCTGTGTGTGTGTGTGTGTGTGTGTGTGTGTGTGTGTGTGTGTGTGTGTGTGTGTGTGTGTGTGTGTGTGTGTGTGTGTGTGTGTAAGAAAGTATCCAAACACTACAGACGTTAATCCCACATGATTCATCGTATCTGAACGAGCTGTAGATTATAGCAGCTCTCTCTCTTTGAAGTTACAGACCATTAACCATGTATATAACACTCACTCTCCCACACCAAAGTTCACAGAGACTTTGGTGTGGGAGAGTGAGTGAGTGACAATGATCACGACAAACTCATTTGTTGTGATGAAAACATCAGAACATTCCTGTACATTCATGTATGAGCAGCAGCAGCAGAGAGTTAGGACAGAGAACAGGACAATGACTGCTCTGTTAGGGAAGACACACACACACACACACACACACACACACTCACACACACACACACACACACACACACACACACACACACACACACACACACACACACACACACACACACACACACACACACACACTCACACACACACACACACACACTCACACATTCCCATAGACTTCCAAGGCTGGACCATGAATCTGGGCCATGCCTTTGTGAAGCCTCTCAGTCAGAAAATGACCTTTGACCCTCGACCTCACGTCATCAGGAGTGAATTCCTGCCGCGGTGACGTCACTGAACACACACTGAACACACACACTGAACACACACACTGAACACACACACTGAACACACACAGAACCCACACTGAACACACACACACTGAACACACACACTGAACACACACTGAACACACACTGAACACACACACTGAACACACACACTGAACACACACACTGAACACACACTGAACACACACACTGAACACACACAGAACCCACACTGAACACACACACACTGAACACACACACTGAACACACACTGAACACACACACTGAACACACACACTGAACACACACACTGAACACACACTGAACACACACACTGAACACACACTGAACACACACACTGAACACACACTGAACACACACACTGAACACACACACTGAACACACACACACACTGAACACACACTGAACACACACTGAACACACACACTGAACACACACTGAACACACACTGAACACACACACACACTGAACACACACACACACAATGAACACACACACACACTGAACACACACTGAAAACACACTGAACACACACACTGAACACACACACTGATGCTCACACTGAACACACACACACACACACACACACTGTACACACACACACACACTGAACACACACTGAACACACACACACACACACTGAACACACACACACTGAACACATACACTGAACACACACACACACACACTGAACACACACACTGTCACTTTATTAGTTCACTGTGTACATCACTCACTCACACCAAAGTCCACTGAAATGGTATCTCCCGTGGTTCAGACCACATGACAGTTTCATGTCATAAATGTCATATAAATAGATATATATTTGTCGTGTGAACGTAACAAAGAGCTGCTGAGAGTAAACTCACGTAAACACACTTTAACTCCACCCTCAGATCTGCTGCCATCGCTTTCTCTAACTTTATAAAGAACAGGATGTAGCTAACCGCTAACCGCTAACCTCAGTCTGCTCCCTGAGGAGACGCCATTGTCCTCTTTGTCGTCCTCTTTGTCGTCCTCTTTGTCGTCCTCTCCTCGTCTACCTGTCGTCTGTCCCTGAGCGACGTTTAAAAGCCTCCCAGTCGTTTCCTGTGAAACACAAAGTTTCTTCTCCCTCTGGACAAACATCACTGATCTCACACCTGATGATATTAACAAGACTTTGGTTTCACAGGAAGTGGACTGAGATTTGTCTGTTTACTGTTACGAGGGAGGAGGGTTTGACAAGGAAGGAAGGAAGGAAGGAAGGAAGGAAGGAAGGAAGGAAGGAAGGAAGGAAGGAAAGGAAGTGACAGAAGGAAAGGAAGTGAAGGAAGGAAGGAAGGAAGGAAGGAAGGAAGGAAGGAAGGAAGGAAGGAAGGAAGGAAGGAAGGAAGGAAGGAAAGGAAGTGAAGTGAAGGAAGTGTCTGTGTCTGTGTCTGTCTGTCTCTCATGTTGTTTACAGTTTGTCTGTCGCTCTCTCTCTCAT
>NC_139810.1:77500-117500 GCF_963457635.1 Microchirus variegatus | reverse complement strand
AGAGGATCAGTGGAGCAGGGTTAGCTGTTTTAGCTTTAGCTTTAGCTTTAGCTGTCCATGATCTCCCCTAGTGGACAAAACAATACCAACATGACTGTCCCCCAGTGGACAAAACGATACCAACATGACCGTCCCCTAGTGGACAAAACAATACCAACATGACTGTCCCCTAGTGGACAAAACAATACCAACATGACTGTCCCCTTGTGGACAAAACGATACCAACATGACTGTCCCCTAGTATTAGCAATAGTAGTAGTAGTAGTAGTAGTAGTAGTAGTAGTAGTATTAGCAGTAGTGTTAGTAGTATCAGTAGTAGTACATCATGAGCAGGATGTAGAAGTACTCACAGGTACGTGGTGAGTGGACTCAGATTAATCGGCACAGATGATAATCCTAATTCAGAACAGTCCACCATGACGTAAATCCCATCGTCTTCACACTGACATGGAGACGGACAGAAGGACGTCTCTGTCCTTCGTCCTCTGTGTCCACTCACTGCTGTCCTCATCATCATCATCATCATCATCATCATCATCATCATCAGCAGAGACATTTCTGAGCGTCCACCTGTCCTCTGTCCTCTGTCCTCTGATGTCCTCTTCAGTCTGTCTTATCGTCTCCTGTCTCCTCTACCTCTTCATCTTCATCTTCATCTTCTTCTCTTCATTCACTTTGACTTTTCTCTCACACACACTCTCTCTCCCTCTGTGTGTGTGTGTGTGTGTGTGTGTGTTGCTCTCTTTACCTATGGCAGCAGAGTTATCATGAGCTGTGAATGAGCTTCACTGATTGGTCCACAGTTTAGGGATGGGCTGAGCATCTCTGGGAAGTGGGAGGAGCCTGAGATCTCTCTCTCTCTCCCTCTCTGGGAAAATAGAGCGAGGAAGGAAGGAAGGAAGGAAGGAAGGAAGGAAGGAAGTAGAGAAGTGAGGCAACATTTGTGAATGAAGCCCAGAGAATGTTTACAACTGTGTGTGTGTGTGTGTGTGTGTGTGTGTGTGTGTGTGTGTGTGTGTGTGTGTGTGTGTGTGTGTGTGTGTGTGTGTGTGTGTGTGTGTGTGTGTGTGTGTGTGTGTGTTCTTATATGTGTGACTTTGTGAGGTTGGTCGGCTGCTCTTCACTTCTTCAAAAAGACTTTTGGTGTTTAAGACCTGGTTTAGGGTTAGATTTGGGTTAAGGTTTGGTATTTAGTGATAGTTAAGGTTAAGGTAAAGGTTAAGGTTTGGTATTTAGTGATAGTTAAGGTTAAGGTTAAGGGTAATGGGTCATGTCTATAAGGGTCCTCACTATGAAGGAAGAACAAATGTGTGTGTATCTTTGTGGGGACCTAGTTTTCAGTAAGTTAAGGTTAAAGTTAAGATTAAAGTTAAGGTTAAAGTTAAAGTTAAGATTAAAGTTAAAGTTAAGATTAAAGTTAAGATTAAAGTTAAGGTTAAAGTTAAGATTAAAGTTCAGGTTAAAGTTAAAGTTAAGATTATGGTTGAAGTTAAGATTAAGGTTAAAGTTAAGATTAAGGTTAAAGTTAAGGTTAAGTTTAAAGTTAAGGTTAAAGTTAAGGTTAAAGTTAAAGTTAAAGTTAAAGTTAAGGTTAAAGTTAAAGTTAAAGTTAAGGTTAAAGTTAAGATTAAAGTTAAGGTTAAGATTAAGGTTAAAGTTAAGGTTAAGTTTAAAGTTAAGGTTAAAGTTAAGGTTCAGGTTAAGTTTTAAAGTTAAGATTAAGGTTAAGGGAATGCATGATGTGTCCTCACTAAGTGATAAAAACAAGTTTGTGTGTGTACTGGGTCATGTTTTGTTTAAGGAACTTTTGAGGCTCTGTGTGTGTGTGTGTGTGTGCGTGCGTGCATGCGTGCGTGCGTGTGTGTGTGTGTGTGATTGGGAGTGACTGTTTTAAAGATATTATAATTCTGACACCTCAGCTCCTCCATCACCAGAAAGACTCTCAGGTTACAACTGATGGAATGTCACACACACACACACACACACACAAACCCCCTCACACTCACACACACACACGCACGCACGCACGCACGCACACACACACACAAACTCGCGCACACACACACACAAACACGCGCACACACACACACAAACTCACACACACACTCACTTTGAAACAGAATACGTCTCTAATTTGTGTTGTTGGATGTTTACAACTGCAGAGATTACAGATTACATCCTCTGATCATAATCTGGTCATAATCTGATCATAATCTGATCATAATCTGATCATAATCTGATCATAATCTGATTATAATCTGATCATAATCTGACAGCCACTAACCCTAACCCCCACACACACACACAAACACACGCACGCACACACACACACACACACACACTCAGACTCTCCTCCTCCTCCTTCTTAAACGCTCTTTAATTGTGTGGCTGCAGGGAAACCCTAAAACACACATACTGTTAACTAAGTTAACTGTTAACCATCACAACTAACCTTAACTAACCTTAACCATCACAACTAACCCTTACCCTAACCTTAACCATCATAACTAACCTTAACTAACCTTAACCATCATAACTAACCTTAACCATCACAACTAATCTTAACTTACCTTAACCATCATAACTAACATTAACTAACCCTAACTAACTTTAACCATCATAACTAACCCTAACTAACCTTAACCATCATAACTAACCTTAACTAACCTTAACCATCATAACTAACCTTAACTAACCCTAACTAACCTTAACCATCATAACTAACCTTAACTAACTCTAAATAACCTTAACCATCATAACTAACCTTAACCATCACAACTAACCTTAACTAACTCTAAATAACCTTAACCATCATAACTAACCTTAACCATCATAACTAACCTTAACTAACTCTAAATAACCTTAACCATCATAACTAACCTTAACCATCACAACTAACCTTACCTAACCCTAACTAACCTTAACCATCATAACTAACCTTAACCATCATAACTAACCTTAACTAACCCTAACCATCATAACTAACCTTAACCATCACAACTAACCTTAACCATCATAACTAACCCTAACCATCATAACTAACCTTAACTAACCATAACCATCTTAACTTACCTTAACCATCATAACTAACCTTAACTAACCCTTAACCATCATAACTTACCTTAACCATCATAACTAACCTTAACTAACCCTTTACCATCATAACTAAACTTAACCATCATAACTAACCTTAACTAACTCTAAATAACCTTAACCATCATAACTAACCTTAACCATCACAACTAACCTTAACTAACTCTAAATAACCTTAACCATCATAACTAACCTTAACCATCATAACTAACCTTAACTAACTCTAAATAACCTTAACCATCATAACTAACCTTAACCATCACAACTAACCTTACCTAACCCTAACTAACCTTAACCATCATAACTAACCTTAACCATCATAACTAACCTTAACTAACCCTAACCATCATAACTAACCTTAACCATCACAACTAACCTTAACCATCATAATTAAGATTAACCATCATAACTAACCCTAACCATCATAACTAACCTTAACTAACCATAACCATCTTAACTTACCTTAACCATCATAACTAACCTTAACTAACCCTTAACCATCATAACTTACCTTAACCATCATAACTAACCTTAACTAACCCTTAACCATCATAACTAAACTTAACCATCATAACTAACCCTCTGAACAAACAGACATGATAGTGTTTGTTAATGAGCAGAATCATCACAGTTTACAGCAGATGAATCATGAGTTAAACCAGATCTTTACTCTGAAAAAACTGAAAAAAGTTTTACTTTTTCTTTGTTTTTTTCCAAAGATATTAATACAAGTACATACACACACACACACACACGCACACACACACACACGCACGCACGCACGCACACACACGCACACACAGAGAGTATTTCATAAGTGTACAGACTTGAACATGCTGCTGTAAAGGTATGCATCTCTTTATTTCCCTCTTTTCAATCACTCACACACACACACACACACACACACACACACACACACATTCTTGTACTTGCTGCATAGTGAGGACCGGGTAAAAGTGCTGCAGAGTGAGGACCAGCCTTTCCACTTTATAAATCAAGACAAAAATACAATTTCTGGACAGTAGATGTCACCCCAAACCTATACACCCCTTGAGATTCAGTAAAAAGAAAAGATTCAGAATAAAGTTTTTCATCAACAATGTGAGGACCATATCATCATTGAGTATAAACATTGTCTCAAAGTGTTTCACAGTCAATATCAACCAGGATAATATTTAATCTGGGATTATTGAGGGCAGATTTAAATAATGAAATAATTTTCTTCCAAAAATAGCTGCTAAATACTCCTACTTCCTCATTAAGTGATAAATTCAGTTCCATATTTAATATGCAATTGTGTGATGTAACATTTTAAAATATGTAATCTCATTAGACCATCATTTTTTTATTATGAATTAAAAAATAAATGGTGCCTTTGATATTTGATTTTTAAATATTCATGAAAAGTTAAATCTAAAAAGTCATGACATCCTGATTAAAGAAGGACATTCAGTCAGACTCAAGTTCGGAACAGCAAATTCCCACAATTTATTGCAAAATATAAAATAAAATTGGCAATGATTGAAACAGGTTGCTTCAATAAACCTGTCACTTCTGCCTAGCAACAGCAGACAAAAAACCCTGAAGAGGTTGTGATTCCACTTTATAACGTCTGACAATTCTGCATAATTGTCTCAAGTAACATTTGCTACTTCCCATATAAAAAAAAAGTGCAAATGTGCAATAAACAAATATGAAAAAGAAAAAATAAGAATTTAAATGAATATTGTGGGTGACAATTATACCAGCTGAGGTCATTAAAAGGTCAAATAAATGAGTCTCATATCAGAGTCTCCACTGAACAAGACAAGAAAACTCATCGGTGAAGAAAACGATCTCAAACTAACTTTGCTCGTCGCTGCTCGACAAAAACAAACAGTCTGTCACTTGTGACGCGCAACAGCAGACAAAAACAAGCTAAGACACGGAGAACATCTAACCTCATCACAGGATGATAACCAGCAATCCTCATGCCTTCAGAAGTTAAGCTTCTTCTTCACTTTAGCAATTTCATTATAGACATAGTATTTGACGTCTTTCCATGTCCTCTTTTTTGAGGGCAGGAGACGCTTTACTGACGCATTGCTGACAGTCATTTTTCCCTGGTACCTTCCTTAGAGCAACAAACTTAGCCATCCTTCGAAGCACCTCAGTCCTCTCCTCAGCAGTCCAGGGTCTCTTTATGGACACTTGTGGAGCATCTAGAAATCAAAAATAGATCAGAATATAGAATGGTTAAACTATCCAATCTAATCCAACTTTATTTATAAAGCACTTTAAAACAACAACAGCTGAAACAAAGTGCTGTACATCATAAATAAAACAAGTAAAACATACAAATGTGTGACCTAATAGACCTAAGAACAAACAACATAAATAAATATTGTATTGACTGTATACTGTATATAGAATTTGGAGGAATATTATCTAATTGACTTCAAGGGAAGCTCAGTGTCTCTGGAAGTCAGTGGAGCAGTGAGCTGAAAGCATAGAAATATGCATGATGGTTTTTTGTCTCAATCCCATGCACAATTTGAGAGTGAAGTATAGAAACAAATATCAGCCCATTGTGTGTTATTTGCTCATCGATATAGTCCATTTGCATTTGTACATATTATATACTGTAAATAAAAACACTGTGATAGCATACGTTAGTTTTGTTGGGGGGACAGAGCGGTGGGCAGAGTTGATGTATAACTGGGTCTGAAATGAGCTTCCTCTGTTTCAAAGACCACTAACTGTCTAAAATAAAATAAACAAGTCCAGTTTGTACTGATTTAATGAATTTTCAGATAACTAGTGAATGTCCAGATATTCTTTAGCCTGTTAAAAAAATAAACATACCATCATGGTGTTTCTTATGTCGCTTAACAGCTAAATGTGTTGATGTGATGCGTTGCTCTTCTCCGTCTGAGTCATATTATATTAGTCCATTGAATTAAAGATTCACTTTCAGAACACATCTGTATATTATCTGGACTCACCTCCATCTTCATCATCATCACATTCATCAACATCAGCATCACACCCATCATCATCATCATCATCTGCAGTCTTCTTTACCCTCTTGGGTTTTGTGGTGTTCGTGTGTCGCTATTTTCCATCTGACAAAAAATATATCAACACTGTTAACATAAGAAACTTAATCCCACAAAGTGGAAATTCACTTGTTACAGCAGCAAAAAGACAGTTAAGACAGACGCATGCAGACAGCAAAATTAGACAGCACAAAACAAGCAAGGCATTAGAGAAAGATAAGTGATAGTTCGGAATTTTGGACATAAGACCTATTTGCTGAGTTTGCTGGTGCTATGGCTAGCGCAAGTCAATGATACACGTTAGCATGGCATTAAAAACACTCATACCGACTCCACAGTGCACCTGAGGCAAATCAGTTGTAACGGCAGACTATCGATGTACATATCTGTGTTGATAGAATAATATTTGAAACAAAACCAACCTTGCAATTTGAAGGATTTATATCTCAGCATCAGCAGCGCGTCATACTTCCTGTTAGGCTATGGCAGCGGCGCGTCATACTTCCTGTTAGGCTATGGCAGCGGCGGACTTATTCCGCTGCTGCTGAGAAAGTAGTCCCTCAAAAATTCATGCGATGCGACGTTAGTTTTGTTTCATAAATTTTTTTCTATCAACACAGATATGTACATCGATAGTCTGCCGTTACAATTGATTTGCCTCAGGTGCACTGTGGAGTCGCTATGAGTGTTTCTAATGCTATGCTAGCGTGTACCATTGACTTGCGCTAGCCATAGCACCAGCGAACTCGGCAACTAGAAGAACTGAATGAAATTTCTTGAAAACATCTCCAGACGTCTCCATCACACCGGCTGAGCTGGAAAATAGGTCTTATGTCCAAAATTCCGAACTATCCCTTTAAATACAGAAAAAAACACTACAGTCTGGGCATTATGTGAACATTACATTAGAGAAATATTGCACGTTGTAGTGTAAATAAATGTGTATACGGACAGTAAGAATACAATAAGAATATAAATACTTCCAATACTAATTATTACTAATTAATACTAATTATGATTATTGCACAGGATGGTGGGGGTAGTAGTGGTGTTGTAGTGCAAGTGAAGGTGTTTACAGGGTTACATTAAGAGTTGTAAAATCTGATAGCAGTCGGGATGAATGACCTGCAGTACCGTTCCTTTTTGCACCACGGGTATCAAGTCAATCATTATGTTTTCTTTAAGATAATAACAATTGATTTGCATTCATACTGTTGTTGACATGTCAGGACTTACCCACATCATCACCAGCATCATCGTTTTCATGTGTACGATTAGTTTTGACTCTGTTGAGGCGGTGAGCAGGTGGACTTGGGTTGGACGTACATGGCAGATCATCTGATAGGACAACATATGTTAATACAAACATATCTACATGTATGTTAATCATAGTTTCAAATTATTTGTGTTAGGCTAAATATGTGGATTTTTTGAAGCGCTAAAAAACATAAACAAGAGTGCAAATGTTATTTTCATGCAAGCTTCAAGCTTTGTGAAAAGAGCATTTGTTATTATTGTACTCTTCATTTGAAAATATTGCCCACTTTTTTGTCAAATGTTCAGTGTCAGGACTTACCCACAACATCATCATCATGGCTTTGTGTTAAAGCATGCGTAGGGAATGGGCTTGGTAGATCATCATCTGATTAGAAAGGATATATTAGTGCCGTAGACCTTATACATTATAGGGTCATCTTACAGCTTAAAAAGTGAAGAACACAAGGTGAACAGAATTAGCACTTAGTTTGATCGTAAGCCAATGTGAAAATAAACTTGATTAATATTGTCAGTTAATATTTTCCAGAGGAGATAATTGTCCAATTACCAGTTTCAGCTCTGCCTCAATAGAACATTTAGTAAATTATTTCCCACTTTGGAGGAAATTAGATGATAAAATTTAACACGAGTGGAAACCACTGTGATTGACAGCTGGTATCATTCAATAAGAGCCTGGTTGCAGGTCCTTCCTCTTAACTTATGGTTGCAAATTGTTAACATGGCACTATGGTGGCTACGATGGACGATGTCATCGTTGTCAACTTTTTCTGACATTTTATCTAAATCTTAGATTCTGCTTTAATAGCCAGCTAAAATGTTGTTGGATCACATATATCTTTAAGACCTGTGACACATTTGTCAAGCTCCTTAACAGCCAACACAAATCGCCCCAGTTCTCTCATCTTCTGTGCAATGTACCTGTGCTCACGGCCTTTTTTTGCAAACAGTGCGTTGCCATATGTACAAATCATTTCATCAGCCCTGATATGGGAGGTCTGATCTTGCATCATACCATGAATGATCTTCTGAATGAGTTGTGAGGAATCTTTGTGTACTTGTTTTTTTTACCTTGCACTGTCTCCACTTTCTTCAACATTGCATAACAGTTTTGGCATAAGACGAAGACTTTAACATTATGCCACCAGTTTCCCTTATTGTGAAGGGATTCTGAAAGTGTCCTCCTTTGCTTGGACCCTGGTGGGGAACTCAAGGCTTTGTCACATCTAGAGTCCATCGCATTAGACCCTTCCACCTGGGGGGAGAGTAAAGTTATTCATGCAACAGCTTAAACCTTAAAGACATCTGTTGATGAGTGAGGTAGTCTGGCATTGTCAGTGCTACCTGTAGGTGATTCAGTTAAGAGAAGCAGCGCTGTACTTATCTGAATCTACTGCAGGTAGCACTATCTATGCTAACTATCTTTGATGAACCCCAATTCCAAAGAAGTTCAGACGTTGTGTAAAAGACAAATTACAATTATTTGCTGATTATTTGACTAATTGAATACACTTGGAAGACAAGATATTTAATGTTCAAATTTATTTTGTTTTAATAATATCTGAAAACAATGATTACAAGGTCTGGTAAATGAAAATTAATTAATGACAGTCAAAAATAATGTATAAAGCTTTCTTACCTCTGACTCTACAAGGAGCACATCCTGTTCAGATGAGTGGTGGTCTTCTTTGGATCCAGGGTGGTCCACTGGATTACCCATCTCTACCTCAGAGTCCTGTATAGCAGTGCAGAAAAATCGGTTAATGTGATTATTGATGTGATTTGACTGTTAACACCTCAAAATGCTCATTTAGTGATATATTAAAACAATGATTACAAGGTCTGGATGAATGAATATGAATTAATGACAGTCAAAAATAATTTATAAAGCTTTCTTACCTCTAACTCTACAAGGAGCATATCCTGTTCAGATGAGTGGTGGTCTTTTCTGGATCCAGGGTGGTCCACTAGATTACCCATCTCTGCCTCAGAGTCCTGTATAGCAGTGCAGAAAAGCAGGTTTATGTGATTATTGATGTGATGTGTTATTATTCCTGTACATTTTTTACATGAATGAGTCACAAAAGTGGAAACTGCTTAGCAGCTAAGCTAATGTAACAAATGCTAAGTTAGTTCAGCTCATTGGAGATGACAATAAACGCTCTAGGATCTCTGAGGTATAAACAACTGGAGAACAGAGCAGCATTTTCTACTGTACTACTCTGCTGCTCCTGTTGTTGCAAAGACACACAAAATAATCACACAATCCACAGCAGATCATTTAACCTACATCACAACACCTTACCTCAATTATTTAAGCAATTTACATTTTCTGAGAGATTATGTGCTCTTTTGTTTTTATAACAACGAGCCTTGTTCAAAATACTCTGAACTGTGTCTTTAATTTTGGAAAGAAAAAAAGCAAAGCAATATGATTTAGTTGTTTATAAATTCAGTGTTGTATTTTTAGAGCCACAGACAGTCTTTGTTGTGACTGAATAATGTGCATAATGTAAATATAATATCCAAAGTATTAATGTAAAACATCCTATTTATTTGTGGTAAAAAAAAATACATTCACATGTTCTGACCCTGTTTTAGTGTTTTACACTTTATTCTGTGGTTAAATCTGAGGAAACCTCTCCATGCTGTTAGCTGTGTTAGCTATGTTAGCCTAGCTGTGGCCTGGCCTACAAGAAAAAGACACGCGCATGACCTCGTTTACTGAACTAAAACATTTAAATAATATATTATTAGTATAACACTAACAAACAGTCAGAAAAGTAAAAAAAACAAAAAAAAACTTACCTGTGGTTTTGAATGAGCCGCCTCACGACTTCTGAGCGTCTTAATCCTCCTGAATCTGTGCACGTGAAGTGCAGGTGCAGAGTGACGTCAGCTCCACCCCCTCAGGGAGCTCTCTGATTGGATAACTGTTAATGGGCCATTAATGTGGAGTGGGGGAGGGGAGCAGAGCAGAGCTGAGCTGAACTGACTTTCTGATTCTGCTCACTGAGACAAAGTTTGCTCAAAGGATTTTCTCAAGTCTCTTGTATTATATTAAATGCAATTAAATTTTCACAACAACCCCTAAACTACACAAAATTATCTTCATTTAACACAAAACCTAAACATTTTTTTTTTATTATTATTTTTATTATTTCTTTTTTTTCTTTTAAATCTGGATACAATACTTTGCTAAGTTATACCAAGCCAGAATTATATATTTTCAATTCAATATTTTTACAAATAAGTAAAAAAATTAAATTATGTTTCATGGTTATTTAAGTCTCTGCTGTAAATGGACATAAAACAGTGCTCTTGAACTTCAGAGCCAAGCAGAAATACTGAAACATCAGTTGAAACATCAGTGAATCACAGAGCAGATGAGAGCGAGCACAAGAGATCTGTGCTGACAACACAGCACTGAGGTTTAGGTCCAGTACTAAAGTGTCTTCACAGTCTTATAACCAGAGCTAACGTGTCTTCACAGTCTTATAACCAGAGCTAGTGTCTTCACAGTCTTATAACTAGAGCTAGTGTCTTCACAGTCTTATAACCAGAGCTAACGTGTCTTCACAGTCTTATAACCAGAGCTAACGTGTCTTCACAGTCTTATAACCAGAGCTAGTGTCTTCACAGTCTTATAACTAGAGCTAGTGTCTTCACAGTCTTATAACCAGAACTAAAGTGTCTTCAGTCTTATAACCAGAGCTAACGTGTCTTCACAGTCTTATAACCAGAGCTAACGTGTCTTCACAGTCTTATAACCAGAGCTAACGTGTCTTCAGTCTTATAACCAGAGCTAACGTGTCTTCAGTCTTATAACCAGAGCTAACGTGTCTTCACAGTCTTATAACCAGAGCTAACGTGTCTTCAGTCTTATAACCAGAGCTAACGTGTCTTCAGTCTTATAACCAGAGCTAACGTGTCTTCAGCCTTATAACCAGAGCTAAAGTGTCTTCAGTCTTATAACCAGAGCTAACGTGTCTTCACAGTCTTATAACTAGAGCTAGTGTCTTCACAGTCTTATAACCAGAGCTAAAGTGTCTTCAGTCTTATAACCAGAGCTAACGTGTCTTCACAGTCTTATAACTAGAGCTAGTGTCTTCACAGTCTTATAACTAGAGCTAAAGTGTCCTCAGTCTTGTAATCAGTCTCATGTCCTTGCCTGGACATTCCTCCCTCACTCCTCCATGTCCTCAGGAAATCTGTCAGAATCCATGATTTGTGCGTCTTTAAGTGAATGTGCTCTTTTAGCACAGAAATGCAGTCATTGCACATTAAACACTGGTTTGGTGCCTGTACTTCCTGGTAAAGTAAGGAAATATTTCTCTGTCCATTTGCTCTGGAACTGACGACTTTCTAAGTCAACTTCTAATCACTTTACAGAGGCAAAATCACAGCCCAGCACCATGTTGCATGTGTCACATGTTGCACAGACGTATCTAAATCAGAGGAGAACTGTTAAGACTCAGTAACTCTTCTTAAGACAGTTCAGAGGTGAGTTTTATCATAAAGTCAGCTTCATTTACAGAGAGTTTGCTCGCTGTAGGAACATTAAAAAGGGTCGTATTTCACCTGTAGGCCTGACATAGATGATGAAAGTGACTCCACACAAACACTACAAACCTTTTCCCTTTAAAAAACACACAGACAATATCATCATGAAAAATAGGAAAATGTTGACAAAAACTTATATTTTCTATTTTCTTCCATATGCTAATAAGATAACAGTAAAGAGTGATTCTGATGAAACAGTGAATTTCTGTGTGAACACAGTTAACTTCTGTGGAGACACTGACATCTTCATCTCCTCCATCTCCTCACTATTCTCTCTCCTCTCCTTATTTACTCTGTCTTCTGTCTGTCTTTCTTCTCTTACTTCTCCCTCTTTAGTCTTCTCCTCTCTTCTCTCACCTCCCTCTTCTCTCCTCCCTCCTTCTCTCCTGGAGTCTGATCTGAAGGCCTTGCTGAAGACTCATGTAAGAATGATGGACATGATTCAGGACTTGTGTCACACCTGGACTGTTGAAGGAGGTGGTTCACTGTGGGGAAATGTGTTGGCCTGAAATTATCATATTTCCCCCTGAAATGGGTCAACAAAGGCTTTTTAAAACCAACCTCTCTAACTAAACAGTACAGGCAGATCAAGCCAGGGGTCACAACCCCTCCTTCCATGACCTTGTTTCCCCCAAAATAACATGGTAAAAAACAAATAAATCATTTGGAATAGTGTATTAATTGATTGAAAGCACAGTACATCCTGTGCTCAGGTCAGAGGTCAAACAGTTTTGTCGAGGTATGAGCTCTGAGTAAGTGAATTAAAATCATTACGAGTGAACACAGTCATTTATCACTCCATTTGTTCACTAAATATGTACAGAACACAAAAAGTGATATTCCAGCTGCTTTTTCTGAAGTTGGCAGCATTTTTAACATAACCAGAGTTAGCTGTTAATAATTGCTAACAAGCTAAAATGAAAGTTGTTCTTTCTTAAGCACAGCTGTTAATCTTAGCTAAGAATCTTGCAGATTGTTCTCTGCTGGCAGAAGAGCAGCGAGGACAGACAGTGGACCTACTGACACCTTCACTCTTTATAAACATTCTAAAATAAAGTATTTATTCTAGTTTTACAACTTTTTTAAGCTTTAACGTCTTGTTAAGTTTCTGTAGTTGGGATTAGACCAGTGATCGTGGTGAACAATGACTTTATGTTTGGTCATTACGTATCATTGACACTTTCCACCCACTACCACTTTTGTTGATGTAAATTCCTTATTTTTTACTGGTTATTTTGTTCAGGCATCATTGTGGGCAGCCTAGTTTTCACTGTGGGGACCTGGTGCTCTCTCACAGAGGACCAGAGTCATGTGATTATTGATGAGTCAATCCTCTCACTCACCTGCAGAGAATGTTTCTGTGACAGATGTAAGTAGATCATGTTCTGCAGAGACATGGGATGTCTGTGTTTAAATACTTTACATCATCTGTTTTTCTGAGCTGGTTCATTTATATTCACTGTTTAAATGAGCTAATGCTAATATTGCTAATGCGAGCTAGCACACTAATGAGATAGCATGCTAATGCTAGCCGACTAGCCAAATGTCTATATTGTCTGTGTTCTATGCTGCCACAGCTATTCTTCATCACTGTTAAAGCTGCATGTGATGTTAAACGAATAATATCTGGTGCTTCTCATGTAAGAATATAGGTTATATATGTGTTAGATATATATATATATCCTCTATTCTCTTACAGTTTATCATCCTCTGTAGGTTATTATGGGATTAACCTTCATCTGTGTATTGGAGAGAGTGATGAGATGTGCCTGTACTACTTCACTTACATTCTGATGCAAAAATTAAGAAAGTTCCCTGTTTCTGTCTCTAATCTAAATGTCTTTGGCAGGACACTGAACCCCATAATGTTCGGCTGTGCCAGCGCTGTGTGAGTATGAAAGACGAGTGATAGAACACGTGCTGCACATAGATGCTCTCTGTGACTGTGAGTGAATGGGTGTGAATGGGTGTGAATGGGTGAATGGAAAAACTGTAGTGTAATGCAGCTTTGAGTGGTCATTAAGACTAGAAAAATTACATATAATCAATAAACTCTCAACCCTAACCTCTTAGTTTATTGCTCAGGCATATATTTATAAACCTAAATTGACTTGGATCACTCCCCCAGTACTGGGGGCGGCGTCACATGCAGCGACAAAAACGTCATAAAACCATGTCTAATTTTAAGCACACACATTGAAAAGCAGCACCAGAGCATCAGCGGGATTATGTGAACAATATAATAATGTCTGCTGGACAGCGGAGAATCCACAGATTCTAACGGTACCATTTTTATCACTCTACGACCAAGATTCACGGATCCAGCCCCAAAATAAGAGCAAAACAACAACTGACTTTCAAGAAATACAAGCAGAAATATTGTCTTACCTTTGCTGTTTATCAAAACAAGTTATTTCCACCGAAACAAAACCACTTCTAATGAAGAACTACACTTCCCAGCATGCTTTGGGAACAACTCCCGGTTTGATTGATCATTACAGAGCGACCTTAGATTGTACTGATTAGAGAAAGGCGCATGTCCGCACAAATGCGTCATATGCATTTATGTCGTTTGACATAGATGTGTATGACGCACACGGGGCCTGATTCTATTGGTTTAGAGGTTTAAAACGAGCTGTCAATCACCCTAATTGACCAAGGTAAGCCAGAGCTATGGCGCTGCATAACTGAAGACGCTGCAGAGTCACTGAGTTGTTACTCGCCGTACAGGGAGCATCATTTACAGACAGTTTTCTTTTTAGACCAATAGTGACATGTAAATAAAATTAAATGGTTTTTAATAATTTGGATAAAGAAATCTCAAATGGCACAGATGGTGCCAAACTGTGCAAAAAGAGAGAACGCCTAGACATCTCTTTACTAAAACCTTTGTAATTTCACTCTGCTTTATTTCAGCAGCATTAGACTTTGCACAGCTCATGTCCACGTTGTTACATGACCTCCATGTGTTTTTAAGCTCATACTGCATATTTTAAAAGGTGATATTTACTTTAAAATGCAAAAAAAATTTAGGCGAGAGAAAAAAATCCTTCAGTGATGCTGTGTTCCATGTGCATTTACTCTGACACAGTGACATCTACAGTGAAACTTACACCTCTGGTGGAATCTCACAAGTGTTATCTTTATTTTGATACCAAGATAAGCCACATAGGCCTTGTAACTGCAGAGATATACTCTATTTAGTTTGGGCATGTCATTTTCGGATTTTGGGTGTAGTATCATAAAAGGTCTGTAGGAGGAGCTCCAGAGCAAAAAGTGTGTGAAACACCGATCTGCAAAACGGGTTTTTGCACCAAATTGAGGACCTCCTTTAAAAACAGAGTATAGCATGTTTACAACCTAAGGAAGCGATTTCAATGATGACAAAGTGAGGACCGGCCAAAATGTCCTCACTTCGTCAAAATGACCTCACTCTGTTGGTTAAAAACCCTCGCTGGTCCTCAGTATGCCGCAAGTACAAGAACACACACACACACACTATCAAACAGTCTGCATCACATCAAAGGCGTCTGTGTGTGTGTGTGTGTGTGTGTGTGTGTGTGTGTGTGTGTGTGTGTGTGTGTGTGTGTGTGTGTGTGAACACAATCCAAAGCATCATCAGCCTTGAAGACACAAAGACAAGTAGCTGCCTGACACTAACACACACACACACACACACACACACACACACGTCAGGACCAGTAGTCCTCATAGAGACCAGAACCTGGTCCTAATGAGGCAGGAACTGGACTAAAGTGTTTTTATAGATAGAGTAAGTGTTTTTAAAGTTAAAGGTGAAGTAAGTAGTTTATAGTGCCATCTAGAGGAGAGGCTGAAATTTACAACAAAGACTACGAAAATGAAACAAAAACTATTATACAGCGACTAGACAACGCAGGAGCACATAATATGTATAAAAAAGTGGATTTTGGGTTATATAAACCCATAAATACTACATATTGTACCTTTAAGTGTTTTTAAAGTTAGGGTAAGTGGCTCCGTCAATGATGTGTCCTCACTACTGTTTGTTCATATAGCAGGCGGCTAATGGCTAAAGGCTAACGACTAATGCTATGCTAAAGCCTCCTCCTCTTCCTCCTGAAGTTCATGTGAGTTTATTGTTGAGTTAAGTTTAAATAAACCTGGTTCATGTATTAACTGCTTCAGTTCAGTTTATTAGGTACAGCTTCGTCTTCAGGGAATAAGAAAATACAAATAAACATCATTAAAACATAAAGATTAAATACAATCTTTATCAAAAGATAGAATCAAAAATATTTCAAAGTTAAAACTATGAATTTTAATATTAAAATTTCATCAATAAAACTATTAAAACGTGTTCATGAGACGTTTCCAACACATTTAGATCAGAAAATTAAAATTTTTAACCGTTTATAAAAGTGCTTAAAATTAACTCATTATCATAAATCCTTTGTTTCTTTGGCATTAAATGACCTTCACTTCTGTCTCTGTGGTGTAGATGACCTTCACTTCTGTCTCTGTGGCGTAGATGACCTTCACTTCTGTCTCTGTGGTGTAGATGACCTTCACTTCTGTCTCTGTGGTGTAGATGACCTTCACTTCTGTCTCTCTGTGGCGTAGATGACCTTCACTTCTGTCTCTGTGGTGTAGATGACCTTCACTTCTGTCTCTGTGGTGTAGATGACCTTCACTTCTGTCTCTGTGGTGTAGATGACCTTCACTTCTGTCTCTGTGGTGTAGATGACCTTCACTTCTGTCTCTGTGGTGTAGATGACCTTCACTTCTGTCTCTGTGGTGTAGATGACCTTCACTTCTGTCTCTGTGGTGTAGATGACCTTCACTTCTGTCTCTGTGGTGTAGATGACCTTCACTTCTGTCTCTGTGGTGTAGATGACCTTCACTTCTGTCTCTCTGTGGCGTAGATGACCTTCACTTCTGTCTCTGTGGCGTAGATGACCTTCACTTCTGTCCCGCTGTGGCGTAGATGACCTTCACTTCTGTCCCGCTGTGGCGTAGATGACCTTCACTTCTGTCCCGCTGTGGCGTAGATGACCTTCACTTCTGTCTCTGTGGCGTAGATGACCTTCACTTCTGTCCCGCTGTGGCGTAGATGACCTGGAAGAGGACGTGTCCTCGGCGTTTGTCCTCCATGAAGACGTGAGTGAAGCCGGCGTCTCTCAGAACCCTCATGTACGTCTCTGGGTTCCACTTCTCTGCTGATAAAATCCCTCTGGACGACAACTGAAGCAGCGAGCTGAGCCTGAGCGTGGTCACCATCAGACCTCCTGTGAGTCAGAAGAAGAGTTAGGAGGCCCCCTGCTGGGCCCTGACAGTACTGCAGGCTGTAAGTGCATAGTTAGTGCAAAGGAGTTAATGCTGGTGGACAATGAAGTTCTGCTCTGAACCAGAACTGGTCTGTTGTGGTCTGACCTGGTTTCATGACGCGGTGAATCTCTGAGCTTCCTTTGCTGAGGTCAGGCCAGAAGTAATAACAGTTACAGTGAAAGACTTTATCCACGCTGTGGTCAGAGAGCGGCATGGACGCCACGTCGCTGAGGAGGAGCCGGACTTTACCTCTGGACACAAGAACCTTCAGTCGCTCTGCTGCCATCTGGACCAACACAGAGAAGACCTTAGAACATGACAAATACTCTGGACCAGAAGACCTTAGAACATGACAAATACTCTGGACCAGAAGTTAGAACATGACAAATACTCTGGACCAGAAGACCTTAGAACATGACAAATACTCTGGACCAGAAGTTAGAACATGACAAATACTCTGGACCAGAAGACCTTAGAACATGACAAATACTCTGGACCAACACAGAGAAGACCTTAGAACATGACAAATACTCTGGACCAGAAGACCTTAGAACATGACAAATACTCTGGACCAGAAGACCTTAGAACATGACAAATACTCTGGACCAGGACACAGAAGACCTTAGAACATGACAAATACTCTGGACCAGGAGACAAAAGACCTTAGAACATGACAAATACTCTGGACCAACACAGAGAAGACCTCTTAGAACATGACAAATATAATGGACCAGGACACAAAAGACCTTAGAACATGACAAATATTCTGGACCAGAAGACCTCTTAGAACATGACAAATACTCAGTCAAAAGACTCCAAAGTAAGAATCCGTCCCTGACCTGATGCATGTACTCAGAATAATCCACACCGATGACGTGGCCTGAGGGACCAGAGACCAGTCTGGCTGCTGCCTGCAGACCCAGACCTGGACCATGACCCAGCTCCAGGACCGTGTCTCCAGGCTGGATCTCACTCAGCTGCACAGCGCTCTCCTCCAGGACCTGGTTGTGGTTGATCAGGAACTTAGTGACCAGCCAGCCGAGAACCGAGCGCTCCGGGTTCCCCAGCTGTTTCCCCAACGATCTGGCCAACATCCCTGAAAACAAGCGTACGACAGAAAAACAACGTAATTATCAACGCAAGAGCTGCAAGGAGCGTACGACAGAAAAACAACGTAATTATCAACGCGAGCGTACGACAGAAAAACAACGTAATTATCAACGCGAGCGTACGACAGAAAAACAACGTAATTCAAGATTAATCAAGTGTTTCTTGTCATGTGAACCGTAAAGAAAGACGTTTCTCTGTAACAATTAAATTCAGCATAAAGTATAAAATAAATAGTATTAAAAATAGTATATACATATAAAGAAAAATAATAAATATTAAAAAATATACATGCATAAAATATATATAAGTATATGCATATATCCAAGCATATTATCAGCACAAGAGCTGTAGATTCATCAGTTTCAATCATTTCTTTGTTTTATAACTTCATTAAAACCTGGTTCAGGATTAATCTGGTTCAGGATTACTCTGGTTAGGGATTAATCTGGTTCAGGATTACTCTGGTTAGGGATTAATCTGGTTCAGGATTAATCTGGTTCAGGATTACTCTGGTTAGGGATTAATCTGGTTCAGGATTAATCTGGTTCAGGATTAATCTGGTTCAGGATTACTCTGATTAGGGATTAATCTGGTTCAGGATTAATCTGGTTCAGGATTTGGCTGAAGGAGCAAAGACATAAGAAAAAAGTTCATGTTCATCAGAAGTTGCAGTTCTATTTTATTCATTCTTCTTCAAACAAACTTATTCATATTTTACAGATTATTTCAAAAATTCCTTCATCACATTCATTTTAAACTTATTTAACTTTTCTTTCTTCCAAATTCAACGAATTCTCATTAAATAACTGACGCAGTTTTACTTTATTTATTTGCGAAAATATTTACTCGATGAACAAACGGCTCGGTAATCGATTAACTGACGCAGCCTCGTATTCACGTCGTTTAAACGTACGTTTTCTACGTGACGCAGCAGCTAACGTTAGCGCTCAGTGTTTAAGACATTAAACTCTCTTTATTCTTTCTTTACCTTCTTTAGTTTGTTCTTTATTCTTCTTTTATTTTATTTCACAACAAACAGACGTCACTGCTGCTGTGTTCATGGTCCTCTCTGACGTCACTTCCGCCTCCTCCTCTTCTTCTCCTCGGTCTGGGTTTAACACACACACACACGTTCGCCCCCTGCTGGTAAAAACATGCATCTATGATCCACATGTGCAGTGTTTACATTCAGGAAAAAGACTTTTAAAGGTTTTATTAACATTTAAATGTTTTTATTAACCTGTTTTCTGTGTTTTCTTTGCTCTTATTTATATTTTATTTTAATTTTTAACAACGTCTCTGTTTTTTATTGAGTTTTATTTCAATAAATAAACTTTAATCTATTTTATATTTTATATTTTCTTTTCTTTTGAATCCTTTTATTATAATATAAGATTTGTTTCTTCCTCTTCCTCCTCCTCCTCCTCCTCTTCCTCCTCCTCCTCCTTCTTAATCAGAGTTTTTTTTTCTTTTTCTTTCGTTTTCATTTCCCAGAAAAGTGGAATGTGAAAACATTCAGTCTCGGTTTAACTTTAAGTTTAAGTTTAAGTTTAACTGACGTTTGTTTTTCGTTTCATTTGAACTTTTATTCCGGAGTTTTTTCAGCGAAGAAAACGAAAAAAAAACATTCATTCATTTCTTTACTTCCTGTTCACGTGCAGCTCAGGTGAGTGAAGTTACACACATTTATATGTGTGTGTGTGTGTGTGTCTGTGTCTGTGTCTGTGTGGCTGTGGGTGCGTGTCTTTGTGCGTGCATGTGTGTGCGCGTGCGTGTATATGTGGGTGTGCGCGTGCGGGTGTCTGTGCTGTGTCTTTGTGTGTGTGTGTGTATTGCTGAAGTTGTGGACACACTTGTCTTCCTGTGAGGACAAAAGTCCTCGTCACATAAATGTCTCCATTTTAAAGTTAAAGAAAATAAATGAATGTAATTTAATGCTGTGTGTGTGTGTGTGTGTGTGTGTGTGTGTGTGTGTGTGTGTGTGTGTGTGTGCGCAGACATGATTTCCAACCATCAGCTGCTTCATAAAGACCTGTGGTTTCTACCTGGACGACTTAGTGAGTGTGTGTGTGTCTTTGTGTGTCTTTGTGTCTCTGTGTGTGTCTGTGTGTGTCTTTGTGTGTGTGTCTGTGTGTGTCTCTGTGTGTGTCTGTGTGTGTCTTTGTGTGTGTGTCTCTGTGTGTCTGTGTGTGTCTTTGTGTCTTTGTGTGTGTGTCTCTGTATGTGTGTGTGTGTCTCTGTGTGTGTCTTTGTGTGTGTCTTTGTGTCTCTGTGTGTGTCTTCTTGTGTCTCACTGTCTTCTTGTGTCTCACTGTTGTCTTCTTGTGTCTCACTGTCTTCTTGTGTCTCATTGATGTCTTCTTGTGTCTCACTGTCTTCTTGTGTCTCACTGATGTCTTCTTGTGTCTCACTGTCTTCTTGTGTCTCACTGTCTTCTTGTGTCTCACTGATGTCTTCTTGTGTCTCACTGTCTTCTTGTGTCTCACTGATGTCTTCTTGTGTCTCACTGTCTTGTTGTGTCTCACTGATGTCTTCTTGTGTCTCACTGTTGTCTTCTTGTGTCTCACTGTCTTCTTGTGTCTCACTGATGTCTTCTTGTGTCTCACTGATGTCTTCTTGTGTCTCAGGGATAAATCCGTCTCTGTGGGACAAAGACGATGTCTCTCACTGGCTTCTCTGGGCTCAGAGAGAATATTCACTGAGACGATTGGACGGAGGACACTTTGAGATGAATGGACGAGCTCTTTGTCTTCTCACCAAAGAGGACTTCAGACGGCGCTGTCCAAACTCAGGTCTGTATGAATGAGTTTGTCCTCAGAGGACATGATTGTCCTCAGAGGACGTGTTTGTCCTCAGAGGACATGATTGTCCCTGCACCGTTCACCAGCGTCTCTTCTGCAGGAGACGTCCTGTACGAGATCCTTCAGTGTGTCAAACAGTCCAGGACACGTCCAATCTGTCCAAGTGTCCTCCGTCCTCAAACGTCCTCAGGTCAGCTTCATTATTCACTTCTGTTAATCCACCATCATTTCTGCTCACATGAAGTGTCCATTGTCTGTCCCTCAGATTTGTCCACGTTGTCCCACAACCACGTCCACTGTCCTCAAACACAGAGGGACGTCCAGGAGCCGCTCAACCTGTCCAACCAGGAGAGGACGAGGAGGACGAGGAGGACGAAGAGGACGCTGCTGTCAGCGACTGATGGACAAATTCCAGGTTGACTTTATAATCTAATCTAATCTGAAGTGAATCAGTAAGAATGATGTAAATGTCCTCACTGTGAGGATTAGAAATGACTGACTTAACTTAACTTAAAGTAGTTTATAGTGCCATCTAGAGGAGAGGCTGAAATTTACAACAACAAACTGCTCCTCTGCTCACCCCCTCCCTTCCCTGAGAGCTACGGTGTCCTCAGCAGGTCAAATGTCGTGGTCTTTCTCTGTGATGCAGACGTACGCTCAGGTTCTGATGTTCTTTCATCTGCTGTAAAACACGTGTTCTCTTCTGTTCTAAACGATCCGCTCTCAGCCTCGTCTCGGTGCTCGATTTGTTCTCTCTGGTTTGTCCTTACAGGCTCCTGTAGAAACATGGCGTCTCGCTGCTAACAGCGGCAACGCAACATGTTATTTTACATGACTTTTAAAACACTACGAAAATGAAACAAAAACTATTATACAGTGACTAGACAATGAAGGAGAAACATAATATGTATAAAAACACATTTCACAAAAACAATGTTGGGATTGATGAGTCAGCATTTACAACACAAAAAACCAGAGAAGCTTCATCATATAATTTAATATAATATAATATAATATCATTTAATATCATTTAATATAATATAATCTAATCTAATATCATATAATATAATATAATATCATTTTATATGAGATAAAATGTAATACAAATACAAAATAAAATGCAAACAAATAAAATAAAAGTGATATTACAGAGTGACCACTAGGGGGCAGGAAAGCTCTTCTATAAGAGTCAGAAAAAACTGAAAAATAAGAATCAATAATTCTATTATCTGTGTGTGTGTGTGTGTGTGTGTGTGTGTGTGTGTGTGTGTGTGTATGTGTGTATGTGTGTGTGTGTGTGTGTGTGTGTCCCTCCCTGTGTGCTGTGTGTGTCTCTGTGTGTGTGTGTGTGTGTGTGTGTGTGTGTGTGTGTGTGTGTGTGTGTGTGTGTGTGTCAGAGTGCAGACTGTTGTGTGACTTTGTGTATCAGCTGTTGTGTGACGACCGTTACCATGACTACATCCGCTGGGAGGACAAGGACAGTCTGGTGTTCAGGGTGATCGACCCTGAGGGCGTGGCCTCTCTGTGGGGGGAGCACAAGGTGAGTCAGGGGGCGGGGCTTTGAGCCAGAGGGCGGGGCTTTGAGTCAGGGGGCGGGGCTTTGAGTTAGAGGGTGGGGCTTTGGGTTATGGGCGGGGCTTTAACTTCAACTTTTTTGCGTGTCATTTTCAGACTTGATTTTATTGTTTAAAGACGTTTGATCTGTTTGTTTTTACAGAATCGAGAGAATATGACGTATGAGAAAATGTCTCGAGCTCTGAGACATTATTATAAAGTCAACATCATCAGGAAGGAGCGAGGACAGAGACGTCTCTTCAGGTCCACTGTCTTTGTCTTTGTCCTCACACAACGTCCACTGTCTTTGTCTTTGTCCTCACACAACGTCCACTGTCTTTGTCTTTGTCCTCACACCACGTCCACCATCTTTGTCTTTGTCCTCACACCACGTCCACTGTCTTTGTCTTTGTCCTCACACCACGTCCACCATCTTTGTCTTTGTCCTCACACCACGTCCACTGTCTTTGTATTTGTCCTCACACAACGTCCACTGTCTTTGTCTTTGTCCTCACACCACGTCCACCATCTTTGTCTTTGTCCTCACACCACGTCCATCGCTCCGTCTCCCACAGGTTCCTCAAACTCCCTGAGGACATCAGGAGACGGCAGGTGGACGTGGACGTGTCCCCGGGACATTCTCCTTCAGACGAGTTCAGCCACGAGCGTTTTGCGGTTTCGCCGGATCGCGATTCCCCTCCGACTCCTCCAGGGGGAGCAAGTTAGCTGCTCTGTCTGTTCATTAAACCAGGGTTAGCATTAGCGTTAGTGTTAGCGTTAGCCCTTACAACGTCTTCCTCAAATATCACAGACTGAAGATGATGATGATTTTCTTCAGTCTGTAAAAACCTATGAATCTGTGATCAGACAAAATCACGTAGAGATCTTTAAATGTCCTGTAATCTGGATCCACATGTTTCACTGAGTGTAAAATCCCAGATTATGTCTTTAACTGAACTTTAACTGAACTTTAACTGAACTTCTTCTTTTTAACAGAACTGTGAACACAGATGATTGTGATTTAATCTCAGTTCACTGATCGTCTTCAAAGTGAATCTAATATTTATGTTGAAAGAATTTATTCTAAAACTCAGAGTTTGTGATGATTTTTTTTTGCTGTAAATGTTTTAAATGAAATCATTTGTTGCAGAATGAACACAGTGATGTTTGTTTCTTACTCTAAATATAAACATATGATAATAAAGAGGTTTTTAATAAAAGACAAAAGACTGATTTTGACCCTGAGGACGATCGAGACACTGAGTCAGAGTTAAAGTTAGAGTTAAAGTTAAAGTTAGAGTTAGAGTTAAAGTTAGAGTTAAAGTGGTTCTGATGCTCAGAGTTTAGAACAAAGTTCTCTGGTTCTTCTTCTTCACTGTCGTCACATGTTCTTCAGTCTGTGTCACATGAGCGTGACCACGACGCTGAGGATAATCCAGACTTTATGAGCTTCTCACTGAGCTCTCACTCTCTTTATCTCACTCTCTTTATCTCAGTTTAAATCTGTTTATCTGAGTCTCTTTAACTCAGTTTAACTCAGTCTAAATCTGTTTAAATGGCTTCTCTTTGTGGTTCTGCCAAATCTCCTCCGTCCATCTCCTTCTCCGGCTCTGGATTCATGTCCACGTATCAGTTGGGTTCAGCTCAGAGTTTCCTGACCTTCGTTCCTTGGCTGCTGAGTTCAGCTCCTCACGTCCTCGGAGCTTCTGCTGGATCTTTAGTGGCAGCTGCTGTGGTTTGTGAGATGAGTCCAGGTCAGTGATTCACTTCTGATTCTGATTCTGTTCTGATTCTGTTCTGATTCTGATTCACTTCTGATTCACTTCTGATTCTGTTCTTTCTGATTCTCTCTCTTTTCTCTGATTCTCTCTGTTTTCTCAGTCATTATTCGCGATGAGATCCTAGCGTTTGCCCGACAGTTGAAGTCCTTGCGACTTGGACCGTTGAACCCGTCGGTAAACGTCTTCCATTGGCTGGAGAGTGTGTTAAACAAACACCTTCCTGACGACACACATCACATGGCTAACGGTCGCCTCGCCGTCGCCATGACGCGTCTGAGTGACGGAAAACATGTCGTGACCACGGAGTTTCAGTCCAAAGACGACGTGGTTCAGGTGAGTTTACCTTTGAAAAAAAATAATGTCAAGGTCCTTAAAGTTCAAAAATCAGACTCTAAACAGACCTGGGTCCTTGAAAGTGCTTGAATGTTGTTCATAAAGAAGTGAAGTTGATATTGAGCTAAATGTCTCCCTCGTTTGTTATGACGCCACCTACTGTTTGACGGCCTGCGTTGCTTGACGTACGTAGACGAGGCCTACAAGACAACACTGAGGCTTTAGCTTTACACGACAACACTGAGGCTTTAGCTTTACACGACAACACTGAGGCTTTAGCTTTACACGACAACACTGAGGCTAGCTTTACACGACAACACTGAGGCTAGCTTTACAAGACAACACTGAGGCTAGCTTTACAAGACAACACTGAGGCTAGCTTTACAAGACAACACTGAGGCTAGCTTTTCACAACAACACTGAGGCTAGCTTTACACGACAACACTGAGGCTTTAGCTTTACACGACCGCACTGAGGCTTTAGCTTTACACGACAACACTGAGGCTAGCTTTACACGACAACACTGAGGCTTTAGCTTTACACGACAACACTGAGGCTAGCTTTACACGACAACACTGAGGCTAGCTTTACACGACAACACTGAGGCTTTAGCTTTACACGACAACACTGAGGCTTTAGATTTACACGACCGCACTGAGGCTTTAGCTTTACACGACAACACTGAGGCTAGCTTTACACGATGTTATGGTCTGGCTCACAAGACCACAACAAAAACGACCAAGGGAGGACGGAGGAACGATAATTAAAGATATAATTTATTTACAACTAATAGAATGTGCAACATAACCATGACCAAACAGAAACCAAACGAAAAAAGGAAACGGTGGCTCGGACGGAGCTTCGCTGGCGGCAGGCAGAGAGAGACCGAGCAGACTGCAACCCTCTAATATAGACACAGGTCACAGGTGTTTCCCATCAGGGCCCCGCCCCGCCATCAGCCACTGCAGGGGGGGAAGGGAGAATACAGAAGGAGAACACCTAGACCGGCCTGGGCCGTCACACCCCCCCCCATCAAAACAGGGTCCCACCAGGAACCCTGTGGACCAACCAGCCACGACAATTACAACAATAATATAAAGTACATTACCCAATACCCAGTTTTCAACATGTGAGGAAAACACCATATACTCCCAACATCACCTGCGTGACCCCCATCCCTCCCAGCAACTGGTACCTGGAAGCAATTTAAGAGAGAGAGAGAATACACAACAGAGAAGCAAAAAATCAAACAGGAGCACGAGACAAAGCGTCGGCCACCAAGTTGTCCTTCCCTTTAATATGCCTTATATCTAAAGTATAGGCCTGGAGAGACAACGACCAACGAATAAGCCTCTGATTTGCACACCGCAGTGAGTTCAAAAATGTGAGAGGGTTATGATCTGTGTAGATCACCACTGGACCTGAGCCCACATACACTTCAAACTGTTGTAAGGCCCATATGAGAGCCAGGGTCTCTTTCTCCACCACAGAGTAGTTCAGTTGATGTTTGTTGAACTTCCTGGAAAAAAAACACACAGGTTTGTCAACAGCAACATCATCTTCCTGTAAGAGTACTGCACCAGCACCGACAAAACTGGCATCAACCTCCAACTTAAACGGACTGTCCAACCGAGGTGCAGCCAAAACAGGAGAGTCGCACAAAATCGCCTTGACATTCTCGAACGCCTGTTGACACAAAGGAGACCAGGTAAACGTAACTTTTGCCTTCAACAGGTCAGTCAACGGCGCAACAACAGTAGAAAAATTGCGACAGAAACATCTGTAATAACCAACCAAACCCAAAAACCTCATCAACTCCTTTTTTGTCAGCGGTGGAGGATAACCAGCAACAGCCTGAACCTTCGCCAGCAGAGGGCGCACCTGGCCCTGCCCAACCTGTTTACCCAGGTAAGTCACTGTGGCCTGAGCAAATTCACACTTTGCCAAGTTCACAGTAAGCTGCGCCTCGGACAAACGGACAAACAACCTCTGGATACGGTCAATATGGACAGACCATGAATCAGAAAAAACAACAACATCATCCAGATACACTGCACACCCTTCCAGATCACCAACGACTTTATTCATCAAACGTTGGAAGGTGGCAGGCGCGTTTCTTAAACCAAATGGCATGACCTTGTAAGAATACAACCCAGCCGGAGTGACAAAAGCAGAGATCTCCCGCGCTCTCTGGGACAATGGGACCTGCCAGTACCCTTTTAAGAGATCGAATTTGCTGATAAACTTGGCAGAACCCACCTGATCTACACAATCGTCCATCCGAGGCAAAGGATAGGAGTCTGGTTTGGTTATACTGTTAACTTTCCTATAATCTGTGCAAAACCGCAGCTTTAACCTTTGAGTAGTCACCGCTGTCAGACGCCGGCAGCGAGGAAAATGCTTCCTGTGCGCGCCCTGTCAACACACACTGTAACAACACGACCCTGTCCGCGTCGCTCCAAGCTCTCGTATTGGCTACACGCTCAAACAAGACAAAAAACGTGTCCACGTCTCTTTCATTAAACTTCGGGACTAACCTTAAACTACTCAAAATATCACCGGAGTCACCACTTCGACCCCCAACAAATTTACCGTCGCTCATGAGATTCAACCTCTGAGTTTCCAAGTCCAATTTAGTCAACTCAACCTGCTGCTTTACTTTTTCCAGGGTCACAGCCTTCTCCAAATCAGCCTTTTGCCTCAGCTGCTCCAATTCCAGTTCCTTCTCTGTCTCTAACCGGAACCTTAACGTAAGCAACTCCTTCTGCTGCTCAAACGTTAAATTTGAATCTGCAACCTGTGCACTGACTCTACCGGCAGCCTTTCCCTCCGCAGGTGGCCCCGACGCACACGCCAACACACCCTGATCATACAAATTCGCCAACACAATTGCCTTCACATTGTCTTTCAACCTTTTATCAGAGACATATATCTTATAAACCTCAGCGAGTTTCAGCAATTGCTCCTTTGTGCACTGCTCCACAAATTCCTCTGAAGGTGCCCTCACAAAATCCTCTACTCCTGCCATGATAACAGACGTGCAAAGACAAACTCACCAAGGAAACGAAAAAGAAGACACGATTATGGCCTCAATCCCAGCGGATGAACCCCCCCTAACTGCCTATCCATTTCTACCTAAACTCAACCCTAGTCTTCAGGGGATACTGATGGCGGGTACTTACGCACTCTCTACCACTAGTGTGACCAAGCGACCAGCAAGCTGGCAACCCGTCCGCACTATGGACGTGCTCCCGAGACAATCGCTCCAACCACTTTCACCCCACACTACAGTGGCACCACGAAACCCAAAGGGGAAACGCGCTTATCCTGCCGGGGAGACACCACACTGATTGCGAAAACCGAGGCCAACACGCAACTTCTCCCTGTATCCTCCTACACAAACACACTCACGTCTATCACAGCCACATACTTAGCCCAAAACAATTCCTCTCGTACAATCCTCACCTACGAGCGTTCCGACGGGGAATCCCTCACGGAACCCCCAGAATGACGTCACAGCAATCAACGCGCGAACATCAAACAAAGCGCTTCGCAAACATCAGTCATCAATCTCCGCAGAAGCAACATTACGCAACAACTTACACCAACCGGACGAGCCCCCATTTGTTATGGTCTGGCTCACAAGACCACAACAAAAACGACCAAGGGAGGACGGAGGAACGATAATTAAAGATATAATTTATTTACAACTAATAGAATGTGCAACATAACCATGACCAAACAGAAACCAAACGAAAAAAGGAAACGGTGGCTCGGACGGAGCTTCGCTGGCGGCAGGCAGAGAGAGACCGAGCAGACTGCAACCCTCTAATATAGACACAGGTCACAGGTGTTTCCCATCAGGGCCCCGCCCCGCCATCAGCCACTGCAGGGGGGGAAGGGAGAATACAGAAGGAGAACACCTAGACCGGCCTGGGCCGTCACAACGACAACACTGAGGCTTTAGCTTTACACGACAACACTGAGGCTAGCTTTACACGACAACACTGAGGCTAGCTTTACACGACAACACTGAGGCTTTAGCTTTACACAACAACACTGAGGCTTTAGCTTTACACGACAACGATCGTTCCTCTAAAGTGGTCGTTGCGTTTCCCACTTTTTATTCCGCGTTTAGACGTTAGCGTCTTTGGGTGTTAATCTGCACACGGTGACGCTAAAGTGTGTGAAATGTGATGTAGTATGCATGCCAGGCGGCTAGGTGGCGCTGTGAAGCACTGCCATACAACAACAGCAGGAGCGTTGAAACTTCCTTCTTCTTCTCTCTCGTAGCAGCTAAAGACGACTTGAATGTGCGACTGATGGATTCTAATCCCATGTTTGTTGTTGTTTGTCTGTACTGTACATGGATCTGACATCAGTGTACAGGAGGATAGTGTGAGCAGCTCAGAGCTCACTTTAGTGTTTTCAACCCTTTAGACGGGAACAACACGGTGGAGCCTTTTTAACATTTACACTCTGGAGGGTGGTTACATTTTTTGGCATTTTTAAGCCCCAAAAACGCCGTCGTCGTCTAAACCAAAGACACATCTGATCAAATGATGATTTGTGACTTCTTACCTTGCTTTACAAAGACTTTTCCAACAGGAAATTGCAGTTTGTGCCCCTAAGCAAACTGCGCTCCCTACAGGTGAAAAAGTAGATCTACTGCGTTCATTAAGTTTGTTTCACTGAGTTAAATCCAAACAAATGATATTACAAACTAACAAAGATGCAGTCACAGATAGAGGCAGCAGTGGATGAAGAACTCCTGTAGTTGTATAATCTCAGGATATGGAGCAGCTGAATGAAATGTAAAAACCTCCTTTAACTGTGTCGTCGAAGGCTCTTCTCTGCAGCTGCTTCGTACCTGGATATTGTGGAATTCTGCCTCCGTCCTTCAAAGGCGTGGTGAGGATCTGAGTCTCAGACGCTCTCAGAACAACGTCGTCTGAATCGTAATAAACGCGACTCGTCTTATTTTGCAGTATTACCTGGACGGGGGCTTCAGTGGCATGTTGGCCCTCCCTCCTGCTTCCTGCACTCAAACCCTGACGGTGTCTCCGTTCTCTGGAGAGACCGATATCTGTCCGTCAGACCGATACAGCGAGTGGGACATGGTGGTGAGCGGCGCTACGCTAAAGGCTAACATGGAGAACAGCGTCAGGGCCCTGAACGCTCTGTACCCCATGACTTTAGAGGTCTGTTTCCTGTTGATCAGTGTGAAAATGTCTTTGTTCGTGCATTTATTTGTCATCATGCTAGCTTACCTCACTGGTGCTAATTTGGCTAACAATAGCCACAGTTTGTTGTTAAACCTTTGTGTGCTGTTTAATAAAAGCAGGGGTTCACGTCCATCCTCATGCTAGCTTAGTTAGCTGTTAGCTGCCATATGAGCTTTAGTGTTTCATGAAGTTCACATTTCTTATCATGCTAGCTTTACCTCAGCTAATAGTTTTGCTACATTTGGCTGCAGTTTCTTCTTAAAATGAAACGATGCTCGGTTCATGTCCCTGCTGCTGCTGCTAGCTTACTGGCTCAGTTTATTCTCATGCTAGCTTTAGCTCACGGCTGATTCCAGACTCTGAATGAGCAGATGTTTGTGTCCTGCAGACACTTGAAGACGCCTACTACAGAGGCTACAAAGACACCGTGGACTTTCTGCAGCGTAACGGTGAGTAAAACCTCAGCGTGAGAGAAACATCTTTTCCTTTGTTTCTACGTCAGAGTCTTTTTTGCTCGGTGTCCAGATCTCGCTCCGTACTTAATAATGTCCCAAAGTTCACTGAGCTGTTCTCCAAAAACCTGGATTCATCGGGAGGAAGAAGACGAGGTGAAGGTGGACGACAAAACCTTGCTGACGTCTTTCATCAGCGATGGACAGAAGGACGACGACGTTCTCCAGAGCAAACGGAGGTAAAGTAAAAGTCAATATAACAGAAGCTGCTGAGTTCAGGTCTACTTGACTTTTCCTCCTTTTAACCCTTAATCCTCAATCTCAAAAATGTTCTCCCTCTAGTCCAAGTTCTGTCCTGATTCTCAGATAAATTAAGTTGAGGCCAAGTTTAAGGGCTGTATCGCCCTCAATAATGAGATTCTCCAAGACCACCCTTGGGAGCAAGGGCTACCCAGAATGCATTGCGTGTTTTCACATAACAAAGATGGCGTCGAAAGCAGCGAAACGAGAAATGAAGTATTTTCTTTGTTAATAGAGATATAAAAATGATCTTAGTTTAGGCCCATATTATGGATTACTGACGTCATTGTTGCCTAACATTTATTTTTATTTGACCATCTTTTGTCAATAGTCGGCCGGTGTGGTTTACTTTTCAATAAGTCGTGGTGTGTGGTAACTGTCAGCTGAATATTTGTATGAGTATCATCTTATAACTAACTGACAACCTAATAACTTGACTGACAAACGGATCAGAATAAATAATCCTGACGTAAATGTGTTCTTCTTCTTCTTCTTCTTTGGAGTTGACAGACTGGACGCAGCTTTGGCGTTATTCTGCCCCCTACAGTCTGAAGACGTATCTGCATTTAAGGGGTGTCCCATTTCTAAGTGACAAAATAACCCTCAACACTTGGTTTTGAGGACAGTTAAGATTAAGGGTTAAGATTAAGGGTTAAGATAGGAATTGGAATTGTCCCAAAGTCTCTTTCTTCAGTTTTCTCTTCATCTTCACCTCTTTTATTTCTCAGTGAAAGTGAAGTTTCAGTTTCTTCTGCTCCATCATTCGTTCACTTTACTGTAAGAGTTTTCAAACACTGAAGTCACAAAATCCGACTTTTGAACTCAGTGATGGAGGCAGCAGTGACACAAAGTGACCACACGAGGCAGCAGTGGTTCAACAACTCTGTGGAATTTGGTGTGGGAGAGTGAGTGGTAAATGAGTGACAAATGTCTCAGATGTCCTCACTGTGTCCCTCAGAAAGGCAGCGTTCCTGGTCTTGTGGCACTGCCTGAGACATTCCGTCTTCTTTGTGTTGGACGTGTTCTTCAGCAGCCTGAAGAAGAACATGAAACAAAGGTATCTGAAGGTTCTGTTTGCTGCTGATGTGAACCTGAGTCAACTGGACCTGATGATCTCTGTGTTTCAGGCTCATGCCCGTCTTCATGTTCATGAAGTGGCTGAAGGTTCTCCGAGGTCACGGCGAGTCCACGTCCTGCAGTCAGTCGTCCTTCATCACTCCATCACAGGGTTAGAGAGAGTCTGTCCATCTTTGACCTCTTTATCCTCCACATCTGACCTTCTTTGACCTGACTTTGTGTTTATCACCGTTGATTCTTCATCCACTAAATTAATCCTTTTTAATGATTAAAACAAGTTTATTTAGCTTCTTAATGTGAATACGTTCTGGTTTCTTTGCTCCACATATATTACACATATATATATATATATATATATATACATATATATATATATATATATATATATATATATATATATATAGACATAATATCTATGGTTGTTATTTGAGGATTTAAAGTGACAGTGAACTCTGAGAGTTTGAATCCACGTTCAGATTTAAAGAATCTTCAGTTTCTTCTTCTCTTAAAGTTTTCTTCCTGATCAGAATTATTCTCAGTTTAATCTCAGGAGGCGACAGCTGATCCTCTTCTGTTCTCTTTCAACACTCAGTCCTTTCACTGCGTTAGCGCCGCAGCGTTAGCTTAGCTTTGACGACGTTTACCTCGCGTCACCACACACGGCTTCACTGTTCCTGCAAAAACCACAGTGGCCATTTTAGATCTTCCTGAAATGGCTGCAGGGAAAATTCTGACTGTGAGTCCTGACGTCGACGTCTTTATTTTACTTCCTGTAGTCGCTGTCACTTCTGTTAACGTTAAATACCTCAATAAAAAGTGTTATAAACAAACTGTGTTTCAGCTCTTTGTGCTACAGTGACATCACAGACTTTTTAAAGGACTTCAAACCAAATCTGTCCATTTTTTACTTTTACGTTAAAGTTACTAAACAGGAAGTTTCTGACGTCCGTGTCATCGTAGACAGAAGCTACTGTTCACGTCAGTTTGATAATAAACAAAAAATGACTAAAAATATTCACTTTGTGATTTCTGATAAAAGAATGTGACGTTTTTGATCAATTTAACACTGAGTATTAAATAACTATAATAAACTGTTTTAACTATGATAATATTCTGAAAATAAAAAACACATAAGAAAAACGACAATATCTTAGATAACGTATACGTTCACTCCTTCATCTCACTGTCCCGTATCCCATAATGCAGCAGTGGACCAGCAGCTCCTACGAGCTCAAACTGATGTTTGTGTCCACGGACTTTGGTGTGGGAGAGTGAGTGGTTTACTAACTTCAGCGAAATGAAGACGTTTACACTTGAGCTTATTTATGAGGTTAGCTTTCTGGTGGCTAAAGTGGCTAAAACCAGATTTTCTCAACATCCTCCTTCACGTTAATCCATTCACAACACACATATATATATATATGTATATATATATATGTATACACACGAGGGTTGTGTGAGTTATATTGAGTACTGAGTTATATTTGTATGTTTTATTTCTAACTGAGGACATTGTTGTTGTTGTTTGTGACGACTTCTCCATGAACCTTGACTTTAGCCCTTGAGGACAAGTGAACAGAAACAGGAAGTGAAGGTTTAGCATCTCTAGCATCTCATGACTCTTATGAATCAAAGTTTTGTTCCACATTCGTCTCAGAACTCTTCGCCCGCGGACTCGTTTAAAAACATTCTTCAGAATCTGTGGCCTCAGCTGACCACGACGGAAGAACCCTTTAAATGTTGATCTGGAGCAAATGAGGCTAACCAAAGCTACATGTGCATGCTAACTGTTAGCATGTTGCTGTTGACTATATCTAGATACTGTTAGCAGTGACATTTTAGGATTGCTGTTGACATAATCCCAGATAACCTGGATTATCATTGTTAGCTTCTAGCTCGACTCTTCTCCTCCATCAGTGATGGAACCTGACAAAGTTCAGCTGATACTAAACTGTGACGTCATCAGTCTGTCGGCCTCTGATTGGTCAGAGAGTGTCGTCACTGAAGAGTCACTGATGAGGACATGAGGGACATGAGGAACATGAGGACATGAGGACATGAGGAACATGAGGACATGAGGGACATGAGGACATGCGGGACATGAGGACACGAAGAACATGAGGACATGAGGAACATGAGGACACAAGGACATGAAGACATGAGGACATGAGGGACATGAAGACATGAGGACATGAGGAACATGAGGACACAAGGACATGAGGGACATGAAGAACATGAGGACTTGAGGACATGAGAACATGAGGAACATAAGGACATGAGGGACATGAGGACATGAAGACATGAAGGACATGAGGACTTGAGGACATGAAGACATGAGGACTTGAGGGACATGAGGGACATGAGGACTTGAGGACATGAAGAACATGAGGACTTGAGGACTTTAGGACATGAGGACTTGAGGACATGAAGACATGAGGACATGAGTTCTTGAGGACATTAGGACATGAGGACTAGAGGACATGAGGAACATGAGGACATGAAGAACATGAGGACATGAGTTCTTGAGGACTTGAGGGCATGAGGACTTGAGGGTATGAAGACATGAGGGACATGAGGACTTGAGGACATGAAGAACATGAGGACATGATGACTTGAGGACATGAGGGACACGAGGACATGAAGACATGAGGACATGAGGGACATGAAGACATGAGGACTTGAGGACATGAGGGTCATGAGGACATGAGGACATGAAGACATGAAGAACATGAGGAACATGAGGACATGAAGACATGAAGGACATGAAGACATGAGGACTTGAGGAACATGAGGGACATGAAGACTTGAGGACATGAAGAACATGAGGACATGAGGACTAGAGGACATGAGGACATGAAGACATGAGTTCTTGAGGACATTAGGACATGAGGACTAGAGGACATGAGGACTTGAGGAACATGAGGACATGAAGACATGAGTTCTTGAGGACATGAGGACTAGAGGACATGAGGGACATGAGGACATGAAGAACATGAGGACATGAGTTCTTGAGGACATGAGGACTAGAGGACATGAGGGACATGAGGACATGCAGACATGAGGACTTGAGGACATGAGGACTTGAGGGCATGAGGACTTGAGGGTATGAGGACATGAGGACTTGAGGACATGAGGACTTGAGGGCATGAGGACATGAGGACTTGAGGGTATGAGGACTTGAGGACATGAGGACTTGAGGGCATGAGGACTTGAGGGCATGAGGACATGAGGACTTGAGGGTATGAGGACATGAAGACATGAGGACTTGAGGGTATGAGGACATGAGGACTTGAGGACTTGAGGGTATGAGGGTATGAGGACATGAGGACTTGAGTGCATGAGGACATGAGGACTTGAGGGTATGAGGACATGAGGACATGAGGACTTGAGGGTATGAGGACATGAGGACTTGAGGGTATGAGGGTATGAGGACATGAGGACTTGAGGGTATGAGGACATGAGGACATGAGGACATGAGGACTTGAGGGTATGAGGGCATGAGGACTCGAGGGTATGAGGACATGAGGACATGAGGACTTGAGGGTATGAGGGCATGAGGACTTGAGGGTATGAGGACATGAGGACATGAGGACTTGAGGGTATGAGGGTATGAGGACATGAGGACTTGAGGGCCATCCAAGGACAAAGAGTGAAAACAGAGCTGCTGATGAAAAGAGAGAAAGGAGGTAAATGACACGCAAAGACGATATCACACACACACACACACACACACACACACACAGAAACACACTCACACACACACACACTCACCCACACACACACTAGGTTACTCCAGACTCCAGGTGTGGACACACAGGTGAAGACATGTAACCCATACAGTAAATCTATATGTTCACCTGCACACACACACACAAAAGACCACTGATGGTGTTCTAGTGTGTATGTGTGTGTGTGTGTGTGTGTGTGTGTGTGTGTGTGTGTGTGTGTGTATTAATGTGGTGTTTTTACACTCAACGTTACTTTTAGCTCATTTAAAAACAAAATCTTCTCGTCCTTGTTTCAGGTTTTTAATGCTTGAGTTCAGCTGTGTGTAATGTTACGTAGTGACCACGAGATGTCGCTGTTGTTCTAGCCAAACACAGAACTGTTGCTGTGGTGTTAGACGTCTACAGACATGAGGCTGCTTCTCCTCTGCTGCCTCGTGTGGTCACTCTGTGTCACTGAGCTCAATCAAACACTGAAGAGACAAAATAAGACGTTTGAACTCAGTGATGGAGACAGAAGTGACGTCACTGCAGGTTCTTCTGGTTTTCTTCAGATTATCATTAGATTATCATTAGATTATCATTAGATTATTATTATTATTTACTATCAAAGATCTCTGACAGACATTTTTCATATCGTTCTCACAAGTTCCTCAAAACACTGTCATCATCGTTCACAGAATTGTGTGTGTGTGTGTGTGTGTGTGTGTGTGTGTGTGTGTGTGTGTGTGTGTGTGTGTGTGTGTGTGTGTGTGTGTGTGTGTGTGTGTTGTTCTCACTCTAACTCATTCCGGACAAGGCCATGTCACTAAAGGTCACTAAAGGTCACTGAAGGTCAGTAAATTGTCTTCTCTTACAGTCACCAGATACCTCATCACAATTGTAATCAGTAATATAATCTGAGGGGATTACACAGAGTATGTAACACAGTGGAGCAGATTATTTTTTGGTCATTTGTTGTAATGGTTTCTTCTGTTAATCCAGAAGTGAACACAGACGTCTGTGTGTGTGTGTGTGTGTGTGTGTGTGTGTGTGTGTGTGTGTGTGCGCGCTCAGTGGAAGATCCTTGTCAAGTTCTTAAAGATTCATGAGATTCTCCATCATTCAAGAGACTCACTTTGATGGAAAGTTCCACAACTGAGCGAGTGTGTGTGTGTGTGTGTGTGTGTGTGTGTGTGTGTGTGTGTGTGTGTGTGTGTGTGTGTGGTAAGACAACAGCTGAACTGGTTAATGATAAAGTTAGTTTAAAATCATCAGTTAAATGAGAGTCGTTTTATTTCTGTGGATAAAAATCCCCTGAAAAACAAACTGTTTGGACAAACTTGAAAAAGTGAGTTAAAAACAAGTTAATAAGTAAATTATTTTAACTTTATTTCAGAAAAAAATGTTTTTTCTTCCCAAACAGAACAAAAAAAAGAAATAAAGAGAATGGTTTAAAACATTAAAAAATATTATTTTATTAAGTATTTTATTGCCTATTTGAAGAAAAAAGTATGTTTCACACTAAAGAGCTCAGTGGACACTTCCTGTATTTCAGTATAAATCAAAGTACAAACAGGAAATACTTTAATCAAACAGATAATAAAGGTCAAAGGTGAGCTGTAGACGTAAAACTTCTACTTTAAATCAGCTGGAAACCCTCAGAATATTATGTTCACGACTTCATTACACTGTTGTCACTCTTTAAAGTCACTCACTCTCCTGCACCAAAGTACACAGAGAAAATCAGTGATTTTAACACAACAGTTCACAGGAGTTATTGATCCACTGCTGCTTCAAATGTCTGCACTGTTTCAAATCATCCATTAATCTACGGCTTTATCCTCCACAGGAGGGGGGACATAGGGTGATGGGCGGGGCCACACCCTGATAGGCGGGGCTACATCCTGATAGGCGGGGCTACATCCTGATAGGCGGGCCACACCCTGATAGGCGTCAATTTAGATAGACCAATTGACATAATCCCCAAATCTCCATGCAGAAAGACCCTTGTTCCAACCGGGGCTCAAACTCAGGTCTTCTTGCTGCAAAGGCAAGAGCGCTAACCGCTACACCGATAGCCCTTATAACCTCTAGCAAGGCTTGTTTTCAGCTAACAGACAGTAGGGGGCAGTGGAAACAACCCCAGTCTCCCCACAACAAGACATTTAACCATCACAATGACCGCTAAACTGGGGGTAAAAATCCTGCATAGTTGTGCTTTAATATGTCCTCACTGGTGTTTTCAGTGAGTGAACCACACTTCACAAACCCCCCCCCCCCCACCCACACACACACACACACACACATTTATTTGCCTTTGTCCTTTTGCCAGATGCCGTTAGAGGCCATGTTGAGCGAGGTGTTGCTTCCCTGTTTGTTTCCCACCTCGGCCTTCGTGGATTTGTCAACGCTGTCCAACAACGGCAGCTTTTCCTCCGCCTCCGACTCTCTGTGGTAGAAGTAGTTGAAGTTAGAGACGATGACGGGGACGGGCAACGCGATGGTCAGAACTCCTGCGATGGCGCACAAGGTTCCCACCATCTTACCGGCCACGGTGATGGGACACATGTCTCCGTAGCCCACGGTGGTCATGGTGACCACAGCCCACCAGAAACCGTCAGGAATGCTGACAAACTGCGTGCTGGGCTCGTCCACCTCCGCAAAATAGATGGCGCTGGAGAAGAGGATGACGCCGATGAAGAGGAAGAAGATGAGCAAGCCCAGCTCTCGCATGCTAGCTTTGAGCGTCTGTCCGAGGATCTGCAGACCCTTTGAGTGACGCGACAGTTTGAATATTCGAAACACCCTGACGAGGCGGATGATGCGAAGAATGGCCAGAGACATGTTCTGACCCGAGCCCATTTCTGGCGTGGTGACGAGTTCTGTGATCAACGTGACAAAGTATGGGACTATGGATATGATGTCGATGATGTTCATGAGGTTGTGGAAGAATTCCCGTTTGCTCGGACAGACCACGAAGCGCACACAGAGCTCAAAGGCGAACCAAGCGATACATGCAGACTCGATGATTAAGAACGGATCGGAGAAGGTTGGGAGTTTGGTGCCGGGCGCCGCCGTGGACCCGCTGGACTGGTTGAAAGGTTGTAGAACCGTGGGCACGTCTGGGTCGTAGTCGTCTCTGAATTCTGGGAGCGTTTCCATGCAGAAGATAATGATGGATATGACGATAACGAACACAGACACCAGTGCCACACCTCGGGCTGCGTTGGAGCTCTCAGGATATTCAAAGAGCAGCCAGAACTGTTTGTGTATGTCGTTATCAGGCAGAGGAACCTCGGTATCTTTTATAAATCCTTCGTCTTCCCTAAACTGCTCCAGAGCCTCGTTTCCAAGCTCATAGAAAACTATTTCATCTGCAAAAACATCGATGGGAACATTAGCCGGTCGTCGGATTTTACCCCCCGACTGGTAGTAGTACAAGATCCCGTCAAAACTGGGCCTGTTCCGATCAAAAAAGTACTCGTTCCTCATCGGATCGAAGTACTCCATCCTTTTCAAAGGATCTCCGAGCAGCGTCTCAGGGAACTGGTCCAACGTTTTGAGCTGTGTCTCGAAACGAAGACCAGCGATGTTGACGATGACCTTCTGATCGCCCTCGTCCAACTCTCTTTTGTCTACAAACAGATCTTCGCAGCACTCCTTGGCGAGTTGACTAAAGATGGCCTCGCTCTCCTTCGTGCCCTCGCTGCTCAGCAGCAGTTTCCAGTTGGAGATGATGCTGGCGCAGCTGAGGCGCCCCTGCCTGCTCATAGGTGGCATTGCGCCGTGGTGGGACGGCATGGTGGACAGCTGAGGGGCTTTCGGCAGGTAGTTGCTGCCTGGGTTTTGGTGATCTGGAGGCATGTTCACCGTGAGAGCGGTGGTCTCATCGGCCTGGGTCTCCACCTCATCCTCAACGATGCTGTTGAGGTGATCCAGGCTCTCAAAGTCTACCAGGGCCACCTCCATGGCTGCAGCTCAGCCAGGGTGAAGCCTTGAGAGCCCAGGATAAGACGGAGGCTGTCGGACAGACGTGGACAGACGTGGACAGACGTGGACAGACGTGGACAGACGTGGACGCTCAGATGCAGAAGTTCCCGTCCTCAGAAACTCCTGTGGAATGACAGACAGAATGGTTTGGTCTGTACTTTGTGTTCTTTTGGTTCAGACGACCACAAATGTGTTGTGATTTATGGAAGCAGCTAAGTGTACTTTTACTTCATAGATTGTGTTCGGGTTCACGTTCATCAGCTGACAATAAGAAAGTTTATTTTCCACAACAACAATGGCATCATGTGGACTAATGTGGAGCCTCAGGAGAACCTGGATCAGGACCACCTGCACACATTAGTGCATAATTAAATGGATGCACTGTTAGCATTAG
>NC_139810.1:60000-75000 GCF_963457635.1 Microchirus variegatus | reverse complement strand
GACCTTTGTGTCACGGTGATAAAACACGAGCCGCTCGTTAATCTACGTTAATCCAGTCTCATTTACAGAAATATGATTTATTTATTTATTTACTTTAAAACCTTTTTTCCTGCCAAATCTGGAGGAAATGTGAACATCTGTGACTCTAATCTGAGGTCACACACACACACACACACACACACACACACACACACACACACAAAATAAATACACAACAACAGGACAAACATTTATCATCTCCTCAGATTTGTGTAAAACAAACTCTGTTCAAAAGTCTCTCATGTGACGTAGATATCAGAGACTCAAGATGCCTTAGATTACATTAGATTACATTGGATTAGATTAGATTAGATTAGATTACATTAGATTACATTACACTAGATTACAGATTAGGTTGTGTGTTTTTAGCTCATACAGCTAAACTTCATCAATAAATCAACTATTTTAATAAGACGTTTGAGAATGTGTGAAAACAAACATTCATAATCTGAGATTTAAATGAAAAACTCATCGTCATCATGGGATTAAAGTCTCTTACCTTCACTCTTTACTCTGGAGGACGAGGTTTAGTCTCTGCTGATGTTCACCACGTCCATGATGGTGAGTCAGTGAGTTACTGGGTTAGTTAGTTAGTTAGTGGTTAGTGAGTCAGTTAGTTAGTTCCATCTGCTCACCTCTAGTTGACCCTGAACAGCAGGAGGCGCAGCAGAGCTGTTCTGGACAAAGCATGACGACAACAACGACGATGACGATGACGATGACGACGACGACAACGACAACGACAACGACGACGACAACAACAACAACAACAACAACAACACAGTGAGGTTAAATTCACTTTTAAACGTCTGCTGTTTAAACCTCTGCTCAGAGAGAGAGAGAGAGAGATTAAAGCTCTCTTCACCTCCTCCTCCATTAGACATCACTCCATCCCATAATATAATAATAATAATAATAATAACATTCACTGGATTTAAATATATTTGCAGTAATATTTTGTTAAAATTCACTTCAAACCAAATTTCATTGGAGATTTAGTGTGTGTGTGTGTGTGTGTGTGTGTGTGTGTGTGTGTGTGTGTGTGTGTGTGTGCGTGTGCGCGTGTGTTTCAGGTGTGTTCCTGATCCACACTCACCATCTGTACTCTGTCTCCCTCTGCAGGCGACTGCTGGTACTGCGGAGTGAGTGAATCCTCCCAAAAAAATATGTGTGTATATATGTACATATATATATATATATTTATAAATATATATATGTACATATGTATAAAACAACAACAATTTTTATTATTGGATGTTGTTTATTTCAATTCCAGCTTCTTCTTCTTTTATTTAAATGGAAATAAATTAATAGTAAAAAATAATTCTTTTTTTTATTGTTTTCCTTCAGAAATTCAGTTTATTTCTTGGTTTGGTTTAAAATAAGAACATGTATGTATGTGTGTATGTGTGTGTATATTATTTTTCTTTATTTTTATTATAATTTACAGAAACACAGATTAGAGATTTTTTCCCCCTGTCATTGAGTTTGAATGAAGCTGCAGTTCTTAAAAGTGACCACAGGGGGGCGATACAACACAACATGTATTCAGCAACACTGTGTTTTATGCTGAGTCATCTGTGATTTTCACACATCATCTTCATCACCTTCATCACCATCATCATCATCATCATCATTTTCATCATCATCATCAGCATCTTCATCATCATCATCTTCATCAACATCATCATCATCATCATTTTCATCATCATCATCAGCATCTTCATCATCATCATCTTCATCAACATCATCATCATTTTCATCACCATCATCATCATCATCATCATCATCATCATCATCATCTTCATCATCATTTTCATCATCATCATTTTCATCATCATCATCTTCATCATCATCATCATCATCATCATCTTCAACATCATCATCATCATCTTCATCACCATCATCATCATCACCATCATCTTCATCACCATCACCATCATCATCATCATCATTTTCATCATCATCATCATCTTCATCACCATCATCATCATCACCATCATCTTCATCACCATCACCATCATCTTCATCATCATCAACATCAACATCAACATCAACATCATCATCATCATCTTCATCTTCATCATCATTTTCTTCATCAACATTTTCATCATTTTCATCATCTTCATCATCATCATCATCATCATCATCATCAGAGTGACACGTCATAGTGGTTCAACTTAACTTAACTTAACTAAGGTCCTCAAACTTAACATAAACCCTATACTAACCCTAAAACCAGGACCACACACACACACACACACACACACACACACACACACACACACACACACACACACACACACACACACAGCGGAGACACCGTGACGCTACGTCATTGACGCACGTGACAGAGAAACAGAGGAAGTTGTCGCAGTCAAACATCAGCGGTAACATCAGCAGCAGAGGAGCGTAGATTATCGTGGATTATCGTGGATGATAATCTCAGCAGGTCAGTTTGTTTGTTTGTTTAATGTCCACTTTGTCAACAACAGCTGACGTCACCGCCGCACTCTTTTAAAAACTCTTTGATTTACGCCGCCTTGTGTCTCGTGCGCAGGTGATTCCGCAACTCACTCTGCGGAATCCCGAGCCTCGCGCAGGTCACTGGATTATATTCGCTCTTATTCCGGGTCCATGTCCTCGTGCACATTAAAGCAAACCGGATCGATCCCGGTTCTGTTCACACTGAGTTCCGTCCTGAACCGTCCCGGGCCGAGCGCGAGGAAAGTTCCCCCGCTGCGGTCACCTCCTCCCCGGGTAGAAGCGTCAGGAAAACACGGGGAGACAAAGTGACCGGAGAGGACAAAAGGCCGTGGAGGAGTCTCACGGTCCCGGGACGTCGGTCCTCCTCTACCGGCTCACAGGCCGCTCCCTGCCCGCAGACGAGCTCACAGGTCCGGGCTGTTGTGAGGAGCTTTGTCCCGCTGGTACTGCTGTTCTCCGGGTTCTCCGTGTTCTCAATGTTCTCCATGTTCTCCATGTTCTCCGTAACCTTGAGTTACTGCTGTTTTTTTACTATATTTATGTCGTCTTATATTATATTTTTATATATTTTTCCGTGTTTATGTGCACGTGTGTTTGCTCAGGACAGGGGTGCTTCAACACAGTTTGGGGGCCTGGAGGATAAACAGACGGGGGCCCAACAACATACATTTATATATTTATACGTTAATATATTTATACATTCATACATTAACATATTTATGAATATAGTTATACGTTTATGTATTTATACATATATTTCTACATTCATATGTTTATATATTTATACGTTTATCCAGTTGTGACTCGACCTGCTGTCGGAGCAAATGTTTTGTTCTAATTTTGTTGTTGTTTAAAGTTGATTGTTGCTCTTCTGCCACCTAAAGGTTCAGGTGTGTAAAGGCAGCAATGTCACTGTTGTTGTTGTTGTTGTGAGGTTTTTGACCTGGAAGAACATAAGATGTCTCTGTGATGGACATGTCTGTCTCTGTGATGGACATGTTTGTCTCTTTGATGGACATGTTTGTCTCTGTGATGGACATGTTTGTGTCTCTGTGATGGACATGTTTGTCTATCTGTCTCTGTGATGGACATGTTTGTGTCTCTGTGATGGACATGTTTGTCTCTGTGATGGACATGTTTGTCTCTTTGATGGACATGTTTGTCTCTGTGATGGACATGTTTGTGTCTCTGTGATGGACATGTTTGTCTCTGTGATGGACATGTTTGTGTCTCTGTGATGGACATGTTTGTGTCTCTGTGATGGACATGTTTGTCTATCTGTCTCTCTGATGGATATGTTTGTCTATCTGTGATGGACATGTTTGTCTATCTGTCTCTGTGATGGACATGTTTGTGTCTCTGTGATGGACATGTTTGTCTATCTGTCTCTGTGATGGACATGTTTGTGTCTCTGTGATGGACATGTTTGTCTATCTGTCTCTGTGATGGACATGTTTGTGTCTCTGTGATGGACATGTTTGTCTATCTGTCTCTGTGATGGACATGTTTGTGTCTCTGTGATGGACATGTTTGTCTATCTGTCTCTGTGATGGACATGTTTGTCTTTCTGTCTCTGTGATGGACATGTTTGTGTCTCTGTGATGGACATGTTTGTGTCCCTGTGATGGACATGTTTGTCTCTGTGATGGACTTGTTTGTGTCTCTGTGATGGACATGTTTGAGAACATGTAAATGAGGGGGGAGGGGCTTCTCCACAGTAAAGTCCATGAGAACATGTAAATGAGGGGGGAGGGGCTTCTCCACATTAAAGTCCATGAGAACATGTAAATGAGGGGGGAGGGGCTTCTCCACATTAAAGTCCATGAGAACATGTAAATGAGGGGGGAGGGGCTTCTCCACAGTAAAGTCCATGAGAACATGTAAATGAGGGGGGAGGGGCTTCTCCACAGGCTTCTCGAACTTTATCTGACTTTAGAATCAAAGTCTCTGTTTGTGACGTAAACTTTGTCAACGTCTGAGCAGAGACGATGAAAAAGTCTTATATTTAAACGTTGTTGTTGTTGTTGTTGTGAATTAAAGCAAAGAATTCTGGGGTAGAATTCCCTCAGAGCGATGACTGTCTCTAATCAGCCTGAAAGAAGAATGAAAGGTCTTTGTTAGAGTTACACAAAGAACACACTGCTGTGTGTGTGTGTGTGTGTGTGTGTGTGTGACATACAGAAATACTCTGCCTTTACCTCCAGGCCAGAAAAGAAAGTGGACACACAACGTTATTTTAACACACACACACACACACACACGTCTCCTCCATGTACATATAAATACAGTGAAGTACTGCAGTGAATTACAGGATAAGTCGTTTGTTCCAAAGTGTATTTGTTAGTAGTACTGACTCTATGGTGTACTAGTACTAACTGTGTACAGCTGATATTCTGTGGTAAATACAACAGAAATAAGAGTTACATAAGTTTCTGTTATAAATATAATATAATAACAAAAGTCTTTATACGACGACTACTTTATCTCAACAACATGGTCAATGTTTCTGAATGAAATTTGTTTCACTCACTCTCCTGCACCAAAGTCCACAGAGAAAACCAGTGATTTTAACATCACAGTACACATGAGTTCACAGGAGCTGTTGATCCTCTGCTGCCTCGTGTGGTCACTCTGTGTCACTGCTGCCTCGTGTGGTCACTCTGTGTCACTGCTGCCTCGTGTGGTCACTCTGCTTCACTGCTGCCTCCTGTGGTCACTCTGTGTCACTGCTGCCTCGTGTGGTCACTCTGCGTCACTGCTGCCTCCTGTGGTCACTCTGTGTCACTGCTGCCTCGTGTGGTCACTCTGTGTCACCGCTGCCTCGTGTGGTCACTCTGCATCACCGCTGCCTCCTGTGGTCACTCTGTGTCACTGCTGCCTCTGTTATCTTAAGATAACTCCAAAAGCTGAACTTTATTGATCATTTATTTTTCTGTGAAGTGTTTGATTTTAAACCCCTGTCCTCTCTGTCCTCTCTGTCCTCTCTGTCCTCTCTGTCCTCTCTGTCCTCCCTGTCCTCCCTGTCCTCCCTCAGCCTGCTGGTGGCGCCGTTGAGACGATGGACAGGATGAAGATAATAAAGCGTCGTCTGTCCATGTCTCTGCGAAGCGCTCGACCTGTGGACGACTCTCTCTCTGAACTGGCCGAACAGATCACGCTGGACGAGTCCACGACCACCAGAGACAACGGTGAGACATGAGGACGCATGAGGACACATGAGAACACATGTGGACACATGAGGACACATGACGCATGAGGACACATGAGGACACATGAGAACACATGAGGACACATGAGGACACATGCGGACACATGAGGACACATGAGGACACATGCGAACACATGCGGACACATGAGGACACATGAGGACACATGAGGACACATGCGAACACATGCGGACACATGCGGACACATGAGGACACATGTGGACACATGAGAACACATGAGGACACATGAGGACACATGAGGACACATGTGGACACATGAGGACACATGAGGACACATGAGGACACATGTGGACACATGAGAACACATGAGAACACATGTGGACACATGAGGACACATGAGGACACATGAGGATACATGAGGACACATGAGAACACATGAGGACACATGAGGACACATGTGGACACATGAGAACACATGAGGACACATGAGGACACATGAGGATACATGAGGACACATGAGAACACATGAGGACACATGAGGACACATGAGGACACATGTGGACACATGAGAACACATGAGGACACATGTGGACACATGAGGACACATGAGGACACATGTGGACACATGAGGACACATGTGGACACATGTGGACACATGAGGACACATGTGGACACAAACATGTCCATGCTTTATTTACACCTTCATTATCACCAGACCATGTGATCACCATATTTAAAGGGGAAATATTCTGCTAAATCATGTTAGTACTTATATTTGGAGTGTGTACTTATATTTGGAGTGTGTACTCTGTGAGTCGTCAAAGTCGTACAAAGATGACTCTCGTGTTCGTGGTCGACCTCTAAGTTTACGAGATAAAAGACGTCGTGTTGACTTTGTGTTATTGTTACGTCAGAGTGAAACATTCCTGCAGTTGTCTCTAAAAACGAGGACAATAGTTATTTAAGTCTGTTATTGTTGTCTTTGATGACCTGGTCCTCAGGATCTTTGACGACCTGGTCCTCAGGATCTTTGACGACCTGGTCCTCAGGATCTTTGGCGACCTGGTCCTCAGGATCTTTGATGACCTGGGGCCTCATTTATAAACGTTGCGTACGCACAAAAGAAGGCGTACGCCACTCTCTACGCAAACCATGGGATTTATAAAAAGAGAACTTGACGGGAAAATGTGTGGTCCTCCACGCCAACTCTGACCCATGCGTACGCACATACCTGGGGTAAAGCGAAACTGCGCCACTGATGGCAGAAGAAAGAAACGGGAGAAATGTGTGAAACTGATCGTGTAAAATAAATTATAAGTTATATTACCTCTCATATATGAACAGTTTATTTGCAAGAAATGGATAAAAACAACTACATTTCTACAACGAACAAACAAACAAACTCCCTGGAGTGCACACGGGAAACATGATTTAGGACAATAGTAAGACAACAGTAGGGCAAATTATGTTTACACTGATATCAGAGTAATTCTCACACGTGTAGCAGATACCTAATCGATGGGTATATAAAGGCAGGTACTCACAATGCGTCATGGCTCACAATGCTTTGGCACTGTTAGAGGATGTGGCAAACAGAAGGATACGGAGGGAGCGGAACTTCCGAGACGAGCTAGATCCACTGACCAACAGTGATGAGTGGCTGATGAGTCGTTTCTGACTCCCACGAGCTTCCTCTTGGATCTGTGCGCAGCATTGGGCTCATCCTTAGAGAGGATCACCCGCAGAAACCACGCCGTGCCAGTCCAGCTCCAAGTGCTCACAACACTCGGGTTTCTGGCGACAGGTGTTGTGCCAATGTAGGTATCAAGGTACCAAGTAAAGTAAAACTAAAAATTGCATTGTTTAATGATTTATTTTATGTATACTTCACATACTACTCTATAACCTCTGGTATTATGAAAAGCTTTCTTCTATTCTAGCCGAAAATATGGGGGATACAAATTATGGCAGACAGGTAAACAGTCTGAAATAATGTGTTCCCCCCCAAACCTGCGCCAGATGTTATAGAGTAGTATGTGAAGTATACATAAAATACATCCTTAAACAATGCAATTGTTTTAATTTACTTGGGTGAAGCAAGCGCACCACTGTTTCTCCGCCTCCGCGGCAACACTTTCTGTCGGGGATACCTACATTGGCGCGACACCTGCATGGGTGTCCCCCTAAACCTCCGTCACCTCTCCACTCAGGAGGGATTCCCCGATGATCCCCACCAGTTTTTCATCCAGCGGAGTGAGCTCCGGTTGGCCTGTTCCTCGCCCGTGGTACAGACGCTCTGTCTGTGTGACTCCAGGCGCTTTTTTGCGTCTACTTTAATGTCTGATCACTTTTTTTTTCACCTCGGTCACACTCCGACCTTCTGATGAAACAGCATTGACATTATCCGCCACATGCTGCCACTCTAGAACACCAAACAATAAAGCCTTCCTCTTCTCCACCTCCCCGACAAGTACTTCCACCTCGTGAAATTACGTTATTTGGCCTTTCTCTCCGATTTCTGCATGATTTCAGTCATGAATCAATATTCATGAGGGGCGTTTCTCTGAATATTTATCGGCAAATATGGGCGTGGTATGACCCGCAAACAGGTGCGCCACATTTAGAGTGGATTGTGATTTATAAAGGGAAATCAGCGTAGGACGTGCGTGCGCACTGTTTTATAAATCAGGATATTTTTGTGCGTAAGCACTTTCTGTGCTTCGTGCGTACGCCGATTTTGACGTCGGTCCTACGCACAGTTTTATAAATGAGGCCCCTGGTCCTCAGGATCTTTGATGACCTGGTCCTCAGGATCTTTGACGACCTTGTCCTCAGGATCTTTGGTGACCTGGTCCTGGTCCTCAGGATCTTTGGTGACCTGGTCCTCAGGATCTTTGGCGACCTGGTCCTCAGGATCTTTGACGACCTGGTCCTCAGGATCTTTGACGACCTGGTCCTCAGGATCTTTGACGACCTGGTCCTCAGGATCTTTGACGACCTGGTCCTCAGGATCTTTGGTGACCTGGTCCTCAGGATCTTTGGTGGTCCTCAGGATCTTTGGCGACCTGGTCCTCAGGATCTTTGGTGGTCCTCAGGATCTTTGACGACCTGGTCCTCAGGATCTTTGGTGACCTGGTCCTCAGGATCTTTGGTGGTCCTCAGGATCTTTGGCGACCTGGTCCTCAGGATCTTTGGTGGTCCTCAGGATCTTTGGCGACCTGGTCCTCAGGATCTTTGGTGGTCCTCAGGATCTTTGGCGACCTGGTCCTCAGGATCTTTGGTGACCTGGTCCTCAGGATCTTTGATGACCTGGTCACATGTTCTCTGTCGTCCTGACTCAGGACATCTTCACTTGCTTTGATAAAGATGAGGACAGCGTTGCTTCAGTGTTTGCGTGACAGCTTTTTTTTAGTCCTGAATGTTTCCCACGTGGTTCTTCAGGGATTAAAGTTTCTCTTTTGTTTGCTCATGAGCTTAACTTTGACCCAGAGAAACTTTCTCTCCTCAAAGCTCTTATTTCTTCTTCTTTCTTTTTCTCTTTCTTCTTGTTGTTTTGTGTGTTTCTGTTTTTCTGATTCAGTCTTGATCATGTCAACACTCTACAACATGTATATATGTGTGTATATATGTGTGTATATATACACATATATACACATATATATATATATATATATATATATATATATATATATATATATATATATATATATATATATATATATATATATATATGTGTATATTATTAAAACAAACACAACTGTGTCTTTCACTGTCTGTTTTCTCTCTCTTGTTTCTGGTGTAAATGTGACCTTGTTTCGTCTCTCTCTCTTTTTTCCATCCTTCCTCTCTTTTAAATTTCTCCTGGTTTTGGTCACATGACTCAGAGCCCACGGCGCTGAGCTCCTCCCACCCTCCTGCCTCCCACAGCGCCCCCTCCTTCCTGCGTCAGTACGCCGGTCATCTGGGTCGTACTGCACTGAGGAGAGAACCAGGAGGAGGAGGAGGAGGAGGAGGAGGAGGAGGTCTGGACCGAGACAGAGCTTTACTAAGTCTGCACAGGACTGGATCTCTGGGTACACACACACACACACACACACACACACACACACACACACACACACACACACACACACACACACACTCCTGGTTGCAACATGAAACCTCGTTTTTCCTCGAAAGTCGATGAATCGTCTTCATCATATTTTTCATCTTATTTGACATTTTACTGATTATTTCTTTATAAATGAGCCAATTGTTGCTAATTATTCATTTGGTCAAAATCACGACAAGAGTTCCTGCATTTTATCATTAGACAGATTCTGAGCACAGTTTTATTTGTTTAAGTTGTTTTATTTCATCAGCTTCAGAACTTATTATTATTTAGACGCTAATTTTCCTGATCGATGAATCTGTCGATCATTTTCTTGATTAATTGAGTTATTTTTGGTCTGAAAAAAAAATTGGACGGTTGTTTCTTAAATGTTTGTTAAAATGAAAAGATTCTAGAAATAGTTGAGCATTCAATGAGTAATTACTGTCCAACACTTCCTCAGGACACCAGTTTGTGTGTGTGTGTGTGTGTGTGTGTGTGTGTGTGTGTGTGTGTGTGTGTGTGTGTGTGTGTGTGTGTGTGTGTGTGTGTGTGTGTGTGTGTGTGTGTGTGTGTGTGTGTGTGTGTGTGTGTGTGTGTGTGTGTGTGTGTGTGTTTGTGTGTGTGATACCTCCAAAAACACACGTATTAAAACAGGTGTTTTTTCATGGTTTCAGGAGCAAAAAACCACAGAGAATCTTCACATTTAAGAAGCTGAAAAACCACTGATTGAATCAGCAGCAGCTGTAGAAAAACACTTATTTCTCCTCAAGCGTAAATGCAGTTTATTATAAGTTTATAATTTATTAAGTACCTCAAAAAATCTGAACTGCTCCTTTATTTGCGATGTCTTTTTCCCTTTCGTTGTCTTGCTAACAACGGTCAGTGAGCGTGACATCTACACGTTTACTTTATCCAAAACCAAGCTAACGCTAATCCAAAACAAAGCTAACACTCTAATGACTCTAATAATCCAATACACACATGCATGTTGACATTAGCGTCATGCTAACATCACCACAGTTTCCCTCTGTCTGTTTGTGTTGCGTTAAGAAACTCTGCGCTCCGGAGTTTGAAATAATCCCATTAATCTCACTAATCCCTTTACCTACAATGGCTAATAATGCTACACACGCAGCAATGCTAACGCAACAGCGTTTTAGTACCAAAGTGAAATAAAACAGAAGCAAACACTTGATTTAGTTTTTGTCCTGAATCGACGATGACTCAGCAAAAAATAACAACAGCAGCAAGAGATTAGCCGCTAAAAGCAAGAGATTAGCCGCTAACATCAGCTCAAAGATGTTTGTAATGTTGTTATTTGACTGTTGTTGATTTCAGTGTGAAGATGACTGTGTGTGTGTGTGTGTGTGTGTGTGTGTGTGTGTGTGTATGTGTGTGTGTTAGGGCGGTGACTCTAAAAACTCACAATAGATTCTACTCTGTTATTAAAGTCATGAGAAGGTGCACTTAGACATGTTAGAGTGTGTGTGTGTGTGTGTGTTGCTGACTCATTGTTAGCTGCTCAGCTCTCAGATCACGTCTCAGTCCTTTAATAGAGCAACATGATGATGTAATCTCTTTGCTGCTGCACTTCACCCTCCTCCTCTTCCTCCTCCACTCCTTTTTTCTCTGTGCTTCATCTGTTCATAACTGGGCCAACACTCACAGAGAGGATGAATGCTGCATCACTTCTTCTACTCTCCTCCTCTCTCCTCTCTCATCTCTCCTCCTCCCTCCCTCCTCTCCTCCTCCCTTCCTCCTCTCCTTTCTCCTCAGTGCTGTTTCTGATCTCATCTCAGATCTTTTTCTCGTCTCTTTCTTCTTTTCACGCCGTGTCTGTTCAAAAGCTAAATTTAACCTGCAGTGGTCCTGTGTCTCTTCCTGTGTCACTTCCTGTCACTTCCTGTATCTCTTCCTGTATCTCTTCCTGTGTCTCTTCCTGTGTCTCTTCCTGTATCTCTTCCTGTGTCACTTCCTGTCACTTCCTGTGTCTCTTCCTGTGTCTCTTCCTGTATCTCTTCCTGTGTCACTTCCTGTCACTTCCTATCTCTTCCTGTGTCTCTTCCTGTGTCACTTCCTGTGTCTCTTCCTGTCTCTTCCTGTGTCACTTCCTGTCTCTTCCTGTATCTCTTCCTGTGTCACTTCCTGTCACTTCCTGTGTCTCTTCCTGTGTCTCTTACTGTATCTCTTCCTGTGTCACTTCCTGTCACTTCCTATCTCTTCCTGTGTCTCTTCCTGTGTCACTTCCTGTGTCTCTTCCTGTATCTCTTCCTGTATCTCTTCCTGTGTCACTTCCTGTCACTTCCTGTGTCTCTTCCTGTGTCTCTTCCGTATCTCTTCCTGTGTCTCTTCCTGTGTCACTTCCTGTGTCTCTTCCTGTGTCACTTCCTGTCTCTTCCTGTGTCTCTTCTTGTCTCTTCCTGTCACTTCCTGTGTCACTTCCTGTGTCTCTTCCTGTGTCTCTTCCTAAATCTATTTTCAGCGTTTTTACATCTGTGTAGAAAAGAAAGAGCGACAGGAAGTGAGAGAGCATGAAGTTGCTAAATCTCTGCTCCCGTTAAAGTAAATAAGAAGATTCCTGAGATGCAGATACAAGGTTTAGATGGAATTAGCGCAGTTTAAATCCTCTGGGATTATACATGTACCTCAGAGTGGAGGCAACTAAAGTAAAGACAAGTCTATATTTTTATTCAATTTGTCATAGTTTTTTTTTTCTTTTAACCACAGAATAATCTCAATTTATCACAATTTGAAATTCAAATAATAATAATAGCAATAATGATAATAATGGTCATAATGGAGGTAACAGCTCTGATGATAACGTGAGGACGTTCTGTCTCTGTGTCAACGATCATCTGCTCATTAAACGCCTGATTATTGACATGCAGGGTGTGTGTGTGTGTGTGTGTGTGTGTGTGTGTGTGTGTGTGTGTGTGTGTGTGTGTGTGTGTGTGTGTGGGTGTGTGTGTGTGTGTGTGTGTGTGACTGCGTGCGAACGAGGCGAATTAAACACAACCTGCTTATTGACATGAAGGGAGAGGTGAGCTGTTATTGTGTGAATCCACACACGCACACGCACACACACACACAGCGTGCAGGTGTGTTAATCCTTGAGATTATCATCAGGAACGTTGACATATCAAATGTTATCACGTTGGCATTTACGATGACTTTGCCACTCAGTCTTTATCTTTATTAAATACTTTTTATTTACATAAAAATGGGCGTGGTCTCTGGGTCAATGCGCCAGTGTCTGACACCTGTAGTACCTCCAGTGGCCAACAGGGGGCAACATTAGTGTTTTGTATGCAAGTCTATTTTTACTTGATTTGTTGACGTCAGGGTTGAACTCACAGATGTCAAAGTCTCCTGTTTTACTTTATTCAAGTTTATTTTTATACTTATAAAAAATACTTTATACTTGTTTAAAAAATCACCTTTTTAAATATGTCGTGGCTTAAATATCGTGATAATATCATGGCTTAAAGGGACACTATTTATGGGTTTATATGACCCAAAATCCACTTTTTTATACATATTATGTGCTCCTGCATTGTCTAGTCGCTGTATAATAGTTTTTGTTTCATTTTCGTAGTGTTTCAAAAAGTCATGTAAAATATTGTTGCATAGCCACTGTTAGCAGAGAGACGCCATGTTTCTACAGGAGCCTGTAAGGACAAACGCGAGAGAACAAATCGAGCGTCTCTTTACTTGTAGCAGAAGCCCCGCCTCCACTGACGGAACAGGAAGTCAGAGGTATAAACAGAGTGGAAACGTCCTGGTCTTCTGGAGAGAGAAGAGGCTGCGAGAGGATCTGTTTACTTTAGAATGAAGGAACACACGTGTTTTACACACTTATACATCTGAATAAATACTAGAACCTCATCTGAATAAATACTAGAACCTCATCTGCTGACACGGAGAAAGACGACGAGGACGACATTTGACCTGCTGAGGATACCTTAGCTCAGGGAAGGGAGGGGGTGAGCAGAGGAGCAGCTCGTTGTTGTAAATTTCAGCCTCTCCTCTAGATGGCACTATAAACTACTTACTTCACCTTTAAATATCGTGATAATATCGTGTCGTAACTTAAATATCGTGATAAAATTGTATCGTGACTTAAGTATCATGATATTATCGTGACTTAAATATCGTGATAATATCGTGACTTAAATATCGTGATAATATCATGACTTAAATATCGTGATAATATCGTGACTTAAATATCGTGATAAAATCGTGTCTTAACTTAAATATCATGATAATATCACGTTGTGGCTTAAATATCGTGATAAAATCGTGACTTAAATATCGTGATAGTATCGTGTCTTAACCCAAATATCATGATAATATCGTAACTTAAATATCGTGATAATATCGTGTCTTAACCCAAAAATCGTTATAAAATCGTATCGTGACTTAAATATCCTGATATTATCGTGTTGTGGCTTAAATATCGTGATAATATCGTGACTTAAATATCGTGATAATATCGTGTCGTGATTTAAGAAGACACAAGGACATGAGGACATGAGGACATGAGGACACGAGGACAGTTGAGAGTGAAGCTGAGCGAGGACGAGGAGACGGAGAGAGAGAGAGAGAGAGAGAGAGAGAGAGAGAGAGAGAGAGAGAGAGAAAGAAGCCTGAGGGGGAGGAGACTCAGAGAGGAGGAAGAGGAGTGATATGAGAGAGAGAGAGAGAGAGAGAGAGAGAGAGAGAGAGAGAGAGAGCTGTGCGACAGTCTGAGGACGGAGAGAACGATGAAGAACGGACAGATCTGAAAGAAGAAGAGGATGATGATGATGATGTAACAAGGAAGGAGGAAGAGGAGGAAGAGGAGGAGCAAGAAGAGGTCGCAGAGGAGGAGGAAGAAGAGGAGGAGTGTTTTATGACTTACAGGAACAAGGTGTGTGTGTGTGTGAGAGAGAGAGAGAGAGAGAGAGAGAGAGAGAGAGAGAGAGAGAGAGAGAGAGAGAGAGAGAGAGAGAGAGAGAGAGAGAGAGAGAGAGAGAGAGAGAGAGAGAGAGAGAGAGAGCACCTGTTATTACGAGGTGACCGGTGTAACTGTGTGTGTGCGTGTGCGCGCAGCGTTTACCTGCTCAGTGTTTGACCTTCTGCTGAGTCAGCAGACGACTGTGACTGCACACACACACACACAGATTGTCCTCCACCCTGAAGTCAACCTCCTCCTTCTTCTTCTTCTTCTTCTTC
>NC_139810.1:5000-55000 GCF_963457635.1 Microchirus variegatus | reverse complement strand
CATTGTTAGGGTAAGGGTTAGCTTACATTGATAGCACTGCAGCGAGACGCTGCTGAGAGAGTGTGTGTGTGTATGAGGGGCGGACCTTATGTGTCTGTGTCCTCTGTGTCTCTGACTCTGTGTCTCCGTCCTCTAGTGTCTCTAACTGTCCTCTGTGTCTCTAACTGTCCTCTGTGTCTCTAACTGTCCTCTGTGTCTCTGTCCTCTGTGTCTCTAACTGTCCTCTGTGTCTCTAACTGTCCTCTAGTGTCTCTAACTGTCCTCTGTGTCTCTGTCCTCTGTGTCTCTAACTGTCCTCTGTGTCTCTAACTGTCCTCTGTGTCTCTGTCCTCTGTGTCTCTAACTGTCCTCTGTGTCTCTAACTGTCCTCTGTGTCTCTAACTGTCCTCTGTGTCTCTAACTGTCCTCTGTGTCTCTAACTGTCCTCTGTGTCTCTAACTGTCCTCTGTGTCTCTAACTGTCCTGTGTGTCTCTAACTGTCCTCTGTGTCTCTAACTGTCCTCTGTGTCTCTAACTGTCCTCTGTGTCTCTAACTGTCCTCTGTGTCTCTAACTGTCCTCTGTGTCTCCGTCCTCTAGTGTCTCTGCTGAAAGACTTGAAACACGCCAACATCGTCACACTTCATGACATCATCCACACTGAGAAGTGTCTCACACTGGTGTTTGAGTACCTGGTGAGTGTGTGTGTGTGTGTGTGTGTGCGTGTGTGCGTGTGCGTGTGCGTGTGTGTGTGTGTCTAAACCTTCTTCTTCTTCTCCAGGACAAAGACCTAAAACAGTACATGGACGACTGTGGCAGCATCATGAGTGTTCACAACGTCAAGGTGAGGGGGAGGGGCTTATGTTCACTGTCATGTGACTGTTGTGATGTTAGTGTTTGTGATGTTTGTGTTGTTTGTGATGTTTGTGTTGATTTTGTTGTTTGTGTTGAGTGTGTTGTTTGTGTTTGTGTTGATTGTGTTTGTGTTGATTGTGTTTGTGTTTGTGTGATTGTGTTGTTTGTGTTGTTTGTGTTTGTGTTTGTGTTTGTGTTGATTGTGTTGTTTGTGTTGCAGATCTTTCTGTTCCAGTTGTTACGAGGTTTGTCGTATTGTCACCAGAGGAAAGTCCTGCATCGAGACCTGAAACCTCAGAACCTGCTCATCAACGACAGAGGGGAGCTCAAACTGGCCGACTTTGGTACTGCAACTACATCTGTCCTCTAATGTGTCCTCTAAATATGTCCTCTAAAGTGTCCTCTAAAGTGTCCTCTTAATCTGTCCTCTAAAGTGTCCTCTAAATATGTCCTCTAATGTGTCCTCTAAATATGTCCTCTAAAGTGTCCTCTAAATCTGTCCTCTAAAGTGTCCTCTAAATCTGTCTTCTAAAGTGTCCTCTTAATCTGTCCTCTAAAGTGTCCTCTAAATCTGTCCTCTAAAGTGTCCTCTTAATCTGTCCTCTAAAGTGTCCTCTAAATCTGTCCTCTAAAGTATCCTCTAAATCTGTCTTCTAAAGTGTCCTCTTAATCTGTCCTCTAAAGTGTCCTCTAAATCTGTCCTCTAAAGTATCCTCTAAATCTGTCTTCTAAAGTGTCCTCTTAATCTGTCCTCTAAAGTGTCCTCTAAAGTGTCCTCTAAATCTGTCCTCTAAAGTATCCTCTGAAGTGTCCTCTAAATCTGTCCTCTAAAGTGTCCTCTAAATCTGTCCTCTAAAGTGTCCTCTAAATCTGTCTTCTAAAGTGTCCTCTAAATCTGTCTTCTAAAGTGTCCTCTTAATCTGTCCTCTAAAGTGTCCTCTAAATCTGTCCTCTAAAGTATCCTCTGAAGTGTCCTCTAAAGTGTCCTCTAAATCTGTCCTCTAAAGTATCCTCTGAAGTGTCCTCTAATGTATCCTCTAAATCTGTCCTCTAAAGTGTCCTCTAAATCTGTCTTCTAAAGTGTCCTCTTAATCTGTCCTCTAAAGTGTCCTCTAAAGTGTCCTCTTAATCTGTCCTCTAAAGTGTCCTCTAAATCTGTCCTCTAAAGTGTCCTCTTAATCTGTCCTCTAAAGTGTCCTCTAAATCTGTCCTCTAAAGTATCCCCTAAATCTGTCCTCTAAAGTGTCCTCTTAATCTGTCCTCTAAAGTGTCCTCTAAATCTGTCCTCTAAAGTATCCTCTGAAGTGTCCTCTAAATCTGTCCTCTAAAGTGTCCTCTAAATCTGTCCTCTAAAGTGTCCTCTAAATCTGTCCTCTAAAGTATCCTCTGAAGTGTCCTCTAATGTATCCTCTAAATCTGTCCTCTAAAGTGTCCTCTAAATCTGTCCTCTAAAGTATCCTCTGAAGTGTCCTCTAAATCTGTCCTCTAAAGTGTCCTCTAAATCTGTCCTCTAAAGTATCCTCTGAAGTGTCCTCTAATGTATCCTCTAAATCTGTCCTCTAAAGTGTCCTCTAAATCTGTCCTCTAAAGTATCCTCTGAAGTGTCCTCTTAATCTGTCCTCTAAAGTGTCCTCTAAATCTGTCCTCTAAAGTATCCTCTGAAGTGTCCTCTAATGTATCCTCTAAATCTGTCCTCTAAAGTGTCCTCTAAATCTGTCCTCTAAAGTATCCTCTGAAGTGTCCTCTAAATCTGTCCTCTAAAGTGTCCTCTAAATCTGTCCTCTAAAGTGTCCTCTAAATCTGTCCTCTAAAGTATCCTCTGAAGTGTCCTCTAATGTATCCTCTAAATCTGTCCTCTAAAGTGTCCTCTAAATCTGTCCTCTAAAGTATCCTCTGAAGTGTCCTCTAAATCTGTCCTCTAAAGTGTCCTCTAAATCTGTCCTCTAAAGTATCCTCTGAAGTGTCCTCTAAATCTGTCCTCTAAAGTGTCCTCTAAAGTGTCCTCTAAAGTATCCTCTGAAGTGTCCTCTAATGTATCCTCTAAATCTGTCCTCTAAAGTGTCCTCTAAATCTGTCCTCTGAAGTGTCCTCTAAAGTGTCCTCTTAAAGTGTCCTCTAAAGTGTCCTCTGAACAGGGTTCCCAAGGGTCCTTGAAATCCTTGAAATCCTGTGAATTCTCAAGGTCGTTAAAAAGTGTGTTTTGTTGTGTTTGTACGACTTTTCACTGCAAACTAAAAACCGCAGACGTGAAATTAGCGCTAAAAGTAGCCGTGTTTGTACGAGTGGCGGCCATCTTGAAATCCAATGTCGGGTTTGATGAGTTGAAGAAGATGAAAATTCCGACTTCTTACCACAACTGGAATGCACCATGAGAACAATTCCGCAGCAACACTGCCCTCTGCAGGTGGAAAGTAGAATATGATCAATTATTTTTGGTCTAATTTCTCTGTAAGTGTTTTGTTTTTGTGATTTTATATTTGATTGTTTTCATAAATATGTTTTATTTCAGGTTTAGCTCGAGCGAAGTCTGTTCCCACGAAAACGTACTCCAATGAAGTGGTGACGCTGTGGTACCGACCTCCTGACGTCCTGCTGGGCTCCACCGAGTACTCCACCCCCATCGACATGTGGTGAGACAACACATGGATAACACTGAAAACACATGGAAAACACACTGTAAACACACTGTAAACACACTGAAAACACACTGAAAACACATGGAAAACACACTGTAAACACACTGAAAACACACTGAAACACATGGAAAACACACTGTAAACACACTGAAAACACACTGAAAACACAAGGAAAACACACTGAAAACACATGGAAAACACACTGTAAACACACGGAAAACACACAAACTACACACAGGAAACACACTGAAAACACACAGGAAACACACTGAAAACACACAGGAAACACACAGGAAACAAACTGAAAACACACAGGAAACACACTGAAAACACACAGGAAACACACTGAAAACACACTGAAAACACAGAAAACACAAAGAAAACACACTGAAAACACACAGGAAACACAGGAAACACACTGTAAAGACAGGAAACAGACAGAAAACACAACATTGTTGACGAATAAAAATGAGATGAAATGTGGTTTTCAAAATAAAATGTCTCTTCATTTTGGAGATGGAATAACGTGATAATGATGTTTTCTGTGTGTGTGTGTGATGATGTTTTCTGTGTGTGTGTGTGATGATGTTTTCTGTGTGTGTGTGTGTGTGTGTGCAGGGGTGTGGGTTGTATCTTCTATGAAATGATCACAGGTCGACCGTTGTTCCCTGGATCCACTGTGGAGGATGAACTTCACCTCATATTCCGCATCCTTGGTAAGACTGTGTGTGTGTGTGTGTGTGTGTGTGTGTGTGTGTGTGTGTGTGTGTGTGTGTGTGTGTGAGAGATAAACACTGACCTTGTCAGGACCAGTCGTCCTTAACGTACGGTAGAAGAAGAAGATGTGAAAAAAATTTTTGTCAATTAAATTTTTTTTTTAAATCAGAATTCAGCTTTAATGACGATGAGTTTTGTCACAGTGAGGCTTCCGTACGTTTGTTTTCTGACTCATTTTAACTCCAAAGAACATCAACGTTCTGTCGTCAGGTCCATGGTTCTCAAACTGTGGTACATGAGCGCCCTCTGCTGGACAATCACAGACACTGTTCTACTGTGTGTATTATTGATATATATACATACACACATATATGTGTGTATGTATATATATACATATATATATATATCAGTGTCTGTGATCAGAGTGTCCAGAAGATTCAACAAATAATAATAAACTGTCCTAATGTGCATGTATATACTGTGTATATGTGTATATACGTATACATACATATATATATATATATGTGTATATACATATACACATATATATATGTGTATATGTATGTATATATAACTAGACTCCTCCCCCTTGTCATTCACAGGGACTCCTACAGAAGACACTTGGCTCGGCATCAGCACCAACGATGAGTTTAAAACCTACAACTTCCCTCAATACAAAGCAGAGCCTCTGGTTAACCACGCCCCCAGGTGTGTGTGTGTGTGTGTGTGTGTGTGTGTGTGTGTGTGTGTGATATGAGCAGTGTATTTACTGATCTAAATGTTGACGTTGTTTCCTCCAGGATCGACAGTGATGGACACGACCTGCTGTTAAAGCTTCTCCAGGTAAACATCAGTCATATATATACACACATATATATGTGTATATATATGTGTGTATATATGTATATGTACAGGGTTCACACAGGTCCTTGAGGTCCTGGAAATCCTGGAAAGTTTGTGAATTTAGGATAAAAAAAACTTCATAGATGTGAACAGTTTTGTGTTTGATTTATTTATAGAAGTCACAACTTTAAAGATGTTTCTCTTCATGTCGTCGTATTTATATGAACTTTAACAAACACAGTTGAAAAAAAAGCCTGAAATGTTCCTTTAATTTCTTTGTTAGTTTGAGGCAAAGAAACGAGTTTCAGCCAAAGACGCACAACAACATTCTTACTTCAGGATTCTGGGAGAGGAAGTTCTGACACTGACCGACAGTGAGTACACACACACACACACACACACACACACATACACACACACACACACACACACACACATAAAGACACACACACACACACACACACACACACACACACACACACACACACACACACACACACACACACACACAGTGTGTAATAGTGTAACTGTTACAGTAACTGTGTGTGTGTGTGTGTTACAGCTGCCTCCTTGTTCTCAGTCAAAGGCGTTCAGCTGCACAAAGACCCAGGGAAGAGATCTTCAGTTTATCCAGAGTCAAGTAAGTCCTGGTCCTGGTCCAGGTCCTGGTCCAGGTCCTGGTCCAGGATCTGTGGGGAAGCAGGGAATCAAAGAAAAGAATCAAAGACTAAAAATCTGTGGACGCTAATGTTTTTATTATACTTTTATTTTAGTCCAGGGCTCTTATTTTGAAGGACAGAAAGGAAGTGGTGATAACAACAACAACTTAATATTATTATTATTATTATAATAATATCAGTGATTAGTGTTAGTTTCTTCTTCTTTGCTTTCAAAGGAAGTAGAGACTCAGTCTGTCCTGATTTTTATTTCTCTCTTTTTACTCCTCCTCCTCCTCCTCCTCCTCCTCCTCCTCTTCCTCCTCCTCCACCTCCTCCTCCTTCTCCTCCTCCTCCTTCTCCTCCTTCTCCTCCTCCTCCTGCTCCGTGTCCTTCTTCTTTTCCTTAATCCCATCTTCCACCTTTGTGAAACCTACTCCTGAATGTGTCCTCAACACAACAATACCTCCCTGACTTCCTGACCTCCTCCTGACCTCCTGACCTCCTCTTCCGTGACCTCCTGACCTGACCTCCTCCTGATCTCCTCCTGACCTCCTTCTGACCTCCTGACCTCTTCCTGACCTCCTCCTGACCTCCTCCTGACCTCCTCCTGACCTCCTGACCTCTTCCTGACCTCCTCCTGACCTCCTCCTGACCTCCTCCTGACCTCCTGACCTCCTCTTCCGTGACCTCCTGACCTGACCTCCTCCTGATCTCCTCCTGACCTCCTCCTGACCTCCTGACCTTCTCCTGACCTCCTCCTGACCTCCTCCTGACCTCCTCCTGACCTCCTGACCTCCTCTTCCGTGACCTCCTGACCTGACCTCCTCCTGATCTCCTCCTGACCTCCTGACCTCCTGACCTCTTCCTGACCTCCTCCTGACCTCCTCCTGACATCCTGACCTCCTCCTGACCTCCTCCTGACCTCCTGACCTCTTCCTGACCTCCTCCTGACCTCCTGACCTCTTCCTGACCTCCTCCTGACCTCTTCCTGACCTCCTCCTGACCTCCTCCTGACATCCTGACCTCTTCCTGACATCCTGACCTCCTCCTGACCTCTTCCTGACCTCCTCCTGACCTCCTGACCTCTTCCTGACCTCCTCCTGACCTCCTCCTGATATCCTGACCTCCTCCTGACCTCCTCCTGACCTCCTCCTGACCTCTTCCTGACCTCCTCCTGACCTCCTCCTGACCTCCTGACCTCTTCCTGACCTCCTCCTGACCTCTTCCTGACCTCCTCCTGACCTCCTGACCTCTTCCTGACCTCCTCCTGATATCCTGACCTCCTCCTGACCTCCTCCTGACCTCCTCCTGACCTCTTCCTGACCTCCTCCTGACCTCCTGACCTCCTCCTGACCTCCTCCTGACCTCCTGCCCTCTTCCTGACCTCCTCCTGACCTCCTCCTGGCCTCCTCCTGACCTCCTGACCTCTTCCTGACCTCCTACTGACCTCCTCCTCCTCAGTGCTGGTCCATCATAAATTGTCTTCAGCTCCGTCTCAGTTCTTCCAGAGAGAATCAGTCAATCTCAGATCTCAGAGTCACAGTCTGTCGTCCACGTCCACGTCCACTGGCTGAGTGTCTTCTACCACTCTGGTAAATACTCTGTCCTCTGTCTCTCTCTGTCTGTCTCTGTCTGTCTCTGTCTGTCTCTCTCTCTCTGTCCTCTGTCTCTTTCCTTTAACGTCTATTTTTTATTATAATGTAGTTATTATATTATTATTATAATGTAGTCATTATATTATTATTATAATGTAGTTATTATATTATTATTATAATGTAGTTATTATATTATTATTATAATGTAGTTATTATATTACAAACACACACACATGTATGTATATATACATGTGTGTGTGTTTGTGTTTTTCTAAATGTTGAACTTTTCTAATGTGATTTTTAAACATATTTCTGTGTTTCAGCTCAGGTGAAGAGCAGGAGGCAGAGTGTGTTGTTTTAGACGCTGAGGACACAAGGACACAAAGACAAGGACACAAGGACACGAGGACACAAGGAAGCTGAGGACAGAAGGACATGTGGAGTTGGCCCCGCCTCCTCAGACACACATTCACCGACCCTGACACACACACACACAGATGCTGAAGGAGTGATAAACACTGAAAAAGACAGTGAACACACACACACACACACACACACACAGATGCTGAAGGAGTGATAAACACTGAAAAAGACAGTGAACACACACACACACACACACACACACACACACACACACACACACACACACACACACACACACCTGACTCTATATTAAATGAAAAAGACTTGAAGTTCAACCTTAAAGACGGAAAAACGGGAAAACCTTGAGATTCTCCCGAGTCGTCGCTGCTGCTGCTGCTGCTGCTGCTGCTATTACCGCCACTGACCAGGAGAGGGCAGCATTTAAGGAAGTGGTTGAACTGAAGAAGGAGTGAGAGGATGAAGAAGTGAGAGGACACGCACACTCACACACACACACACACACACACACACACACGCTCACACACACACACTCACACACACATGCGTCTTCTTTGCACCTGTTTTACCTCTTCACATCATAAGCCCCGCCTCCTCCAGCTCCACCTGTGTTTAAATGTGTAAATGTGTGATAATCCAGATAAATCCAGATAATCCCGACTCTCCCTGGATCATGTGACTGACAGACGTGTTGCACATTCCCTTGAGCTCAGGACTTTAACGCGAGTGTGGTTTTATGAAGGCCCCGCCCCCTTCCTCCTCAGGCTCCTCCCCCTGAAGAACGGTTTCTCTTCATCCACACAAACGTTTTCATTTTAAAATCAGGTTAAAACGACAACAACGACAACAAATAACAGAGAAAATTATTATTTTCAACAAACGTTCTGAACATAAAAGACAACAAATCGATATAATGCAGCGATTTATTTGCAAACGTTTATGGATGATAAATGAGTCGTTTACATGTTTAGTTCATTAATTCTGTGTTTTATATAGTTTTTATATCAAGTCCTGATTAACTTCAAAGGGTCAGAAATGTGTTCTTTTCAGAGACGTTAGTGGATCCTGACCCAGTGTTTGACAAACATTGGTGTAAATGTTTCATTCAAAGCATGAAATGGGTCAAAGGAAAAGTCAAGTTATTAAGTTTCTCAGAACAGAAATGTGGAAAAAATAATAAATAATAATCAGATAATGTCTGTTATTAAAAGATTAAGATCAGTTTAAGACGTTTTTAACCACAAACTTCTTAGTTTAAGAAAGTTCAACTGAAGACAAACAAAAGTGAAGGAAAGAAGGAAAGAGTGAAGTTTGTTTGTTAATCTCAAAGCTGCGCTAAACGACATTTCATTAGAAAAACAGTTGAATGTCATCAGTGAATGGTTTTATATTCACTTTGTGTTTCAAAGATCTCAGAACTCGCTTCATGACCTTCATTAACCCCAGATGACCTGAGGTGACCTCTCACACTTTGAAAGGCTCCGCCCACATGGGGGGGGGGGAGGGAGGGGCTAATACACCTGTAACATTCCCTCATCATCAGGAGCAGATGGTTTGTTTTGGAGCTCGAGGCCCAAAACGTAACTCAAACCCACTGAGACGCAGACGCGTTGTCGTCTCGTGTCACGACTTCTCGGATACGACGGGACCAAAAAGTCCGTCCTCCGTCGTCCTCCGTCGTCCTCCGTCGTCCTCCGTCGTCCTCCGTCGTCCTCCATCGTCCTCCTCCGTCCTCCGCAGGTGTTTCGTTCAAGCTCACGACCGTTACGCTACGTTCACACCAAACGTGAATATCCGTGTTTGCGGCGCCACAAGGATCGCTGCACTTTTGTCGGGTCGGCCCAAACCGTCATTGACTTCTTGACCATTTTCCACGATCTTTTTTCTTTTCTTGTCCACGTTACCTGTCGTCGAGCTCCAGTTGCTCCGTCTGACTCCGTCTCAACGCTGATTGGTCTTTGCATCAAAGCCAAATGTTCGCAAAAGTTGAAAAACTCAGTTCACGACCATCACATGGCGTCACTGAGCGTCGCAAAGCTCTGGATGACATCTTGTCGTACTCGGGGCCAGACTCCGCCCTTATATGGAGGCCGCAACGTCATCGTTGATGTCTGTGCTTTGTCTGCGGTGGAAACGTCTGCAGAGCAGAAACCGTGGTGGTTTCATAACGAGTGTCTGAAGCTAAACGCTGGAACGTGGATGAAGACGATGGTTTCTTCTCTGCAGAAGTTTCCACCTCAGAGATCAGAGCTCCGATGGTTTAGTCCATAATGAAAAGAGAGGATCACGACTTGTGTCTACGATGACGTCCAGAGCTTCCATCTCCTCACTAAATCATCTCATTCTGGTGTGAACACAGATCAGCTGAATGGAGGTCGTCGGGTCACAGTGTGACTGACATGTAGCGTGTCCATGGACCACCCCTCACTCTGTATAAACGTATAACTCTTCACATTCGGCATCTTTTTCTTTTCTTTAGTCAAAATCACAACAATATTCTCCCTCATCACTAAAAAGCCAAGGATGATGATTTACGTTTAATTTAGAGAAGAGATGATGAAACTGTGAGACTTGACTTAACTGATGATGATGATGATGATGATGATGACGATGATGATGATGATGATCACAGCTTATTATTGTTGTTGTTATTATTTTATGTTTTTTTTTTGCTCTTTAACAAACTGGATCCAAAAGGCTGGAGGAACGTATGCAAAAGAGTTTGAGACACTGGTCATTTTTGATTTTACTCAATGACAGAGGTGTGTGTGTGTGTGTGTGCGTGTGTGTGTGCGTGTGTGTGTGTGCGTGTGCGTGTGAGCACAGACCTTCAGAAGTCTATGAGATGTTAAAACCTAATAAAAAAGAAAAAATCCTTTTGTCTCATAAATTGTTTTATTTTTCAGATTCATGAAACAAATGTTGACAAAAAAACAAAATATGCTGAAAAAAACACACAACTGTTGCCAAAATGTAATGGCTTTAAAGGCCCAGTACGTAAGAATGACTGACATCTAGTGGTGAGGGAGCAGATCGCAAACAAATATTATTAGGAAATATTGGTGTTTTCCATTATATTATATATTATATAGTTGTAACTCTACATATATCTGAATATCATCAGCGTAATGATGTTGATCTCAATATGTGTTAAAAAGATTCTACAGATTAAAAAATAAAATAATGATAAATAAGTGTAAAATAATGAACGCATGGTTCACTTTAAGGTTCACGTTCTGCCGTTACTTTTGCAGATTGTTGTGCATTTATTATTATTATTATTATTATTATTATTATTATACGCATATAATCTATGTATGTTTTGGACAATAAATAAACAAATAAAAAAAATCCCTCACTTAGTTGTGCGTGTCATCAGCGTGTCATCATGTATCGTCAGCGTGTCATGTATCGTCAGCGTGTCATCAGCGTGTCATCAATGTCGTCAGCGTGTCGTCAGCGTATCGTCAGCGTGTCGTCAGCGTGTCGTCAGCGTGTCGTCATGTGTCATCAGCGTGTCATCAGCGTGTCATCAGCGTGTCATCATGCATCGTCAGCGTGTCATCATGTATCGCCAGCGTGTCATCAGCGTGTCATCAGTGTCGTCAGCGTGTCGTCAGCATATCATCAGCGTGTCGTCAGCGTGTCGTCAGCGTGTCATCAGTGTCGTCAGCGTGTCGTCAGCGTATCATCAGCGTGTCGTCAGCGTGTCGTCAGCGTGTCGTCAGCGTGTCGTCAGCGTGTCGTCAGCGTGTCGTCAGCGTGTCGTCATGTGTCATCAGCGTGTCATCATGTATCGTCAGCGTGTCGTCTGCGTGTCGTCAGCGTGTCGTCAGCGTGTCGTCAGCGTGTCGTCAGCGTGTCCTCAGCGCGTCGTCAGCGTGTCGTCAGCGTGTCATCAGTGTCGTCAGCGTGTCGTCAGCGTGTCGTCAGCGTGTCGTCAGCGTGTCGTCAGCGTGTCGTCAGCGTGTCAACAGCGTGTCATCAGCGTGTCGTCAGCGTGTCAACAGCGTGTCAACAGCGTGTCATCAGCGTGTCAACAGCGTGTCATCAGCGTATCATCAGCGTGTCATCAGCGTGTCATCAGCGTGTCAACAGCGTGTCATCAGCGTGTCGTCAGCGTGTCAACAGCGTGTCAACAGCGTGTCAACAGCGTGTCATCAGCGTGTCAACAGCGTGTCGTCAGCGTGTCGTCAGCGTGTCGTCAGCGTGTCGTCAGCGTGTCGTCAGCGTGTCAACAGCGTGTCAACAGCGTGTCATCAGCGTGTCAACAGCGTGTCATCAGCGTATCATCAGCGTGTCATCAGCCTATCATCAGTGTGTCATCAGCGTGTCATCAGTGTCATCAGCGTGTCGGTGGAACTTTAATCTTTGGGAGATTGTTGGGGTGAGACTCTCTGGCTCTTGTTGATCGCGGCCACAGTCGTCTCGTCCTCAGGCGTCTCTGGGTCGGACGTCCACGGGTTCCTCCCACACAAGATGGCCGATACGGCGTATCCTCGAAACTGCGAATAAAAACACGCAAACAAATACATGTGGTTAATACACTGGACTCTCTGTCTTTGGATTAAGGATTAGTGTGGGATTACCTGTCTGTTCATGAATATGTAAATGATGGGGTTGTAGACGGTGCTGCTCTTAGCCAGATAAACGGGTACGGTGGCGAGAAGCGGATCAACGTTCAGATTAGAGTCAACGACGACCGCTAACGCCATGGAGGCGTACGGCAGCCACGTGACCAGGAAGGCTAACACCATCACCACCACCATACGACACACCTGCACCTCCGCACGGCTGCTGCTGCTGCTGCTGCTGCCCGCCTCACACACCTGCAGCCTGGTTACCTAGGAGACCACAGTCAACAACTGAGGAGGAGCAGGAGGAGGAGCAGGAGGAGGAAGAGGAGGAGGAGCAGGAGCAGGAGGAGCAGGAGCAGCTCACCTGACGGAGCGTCCACAGTAGTCGTGAGTACGACACCATGATGATGGTGAAGGGCAAAGTGAAGCAGAAGCAGAAATAAATAACGATGTACGACATGTTGCCGATGTCACGACTCGACCAGTTGGGGGCGCAAGAGGTTTTCATGGCCTCCTGCTCATAACTGCCCCAGCCGAACAGAGGAGGCGTGTTCCACACAAACGACCACAGCCAGGACACAACCACACCCGCCACGGCGTGTCTGAGGAACACACACACACACACACACACACACACACACACACACACACACACACACACACACACACACACACACACACACACACACAGTGATTGACAGGTGGTTCAGTCCTGGTCCTGGTCCTGGTCTCACCTGGTCTGGAACAGCACAGCTCCCATAGGATAACACACCACGATGTAACGCTCCACAGAAATGATGGCGATCGTACACAGACTCGTGATTCCTGTGAGAAAAGACGAGTAAAGTAAAGTAATCAAAGTACTTTGACTATACATATATATACACATATATATATATATACATATATATGTTTGTATATTGTAGTTCTCAAAAAAATTTATGATGTTCCCAATAATATATTAAAATAATATAAATTAAATATAATGTATATATATTATATATATATATTTTATTTTATATATATGTATATATATATACACACATATATATGCTCTATATATATAGTAGTTCACAATAAAAAACATTTATGATGTTCCCAATAATATATTAATATAATATAATAATATATAAATATATTATGAAAAGATATATATATATATTTAGAAAAAATTCATTTATATATATATATATATATATATATATATATATATATAAATTGTATTAAATATTATAATAATGATTAAAAAACAAACAAACAAAAAAACAGACAGAAATAAAATAGAATAGAATCGAAAAATTAAACAAAGACAATTGTAATTATAACCCTAGAAATAAATGATTAAATGTTTAATTTGTTTAATAACGTCGTAAATATAACCACATGTTTTATTATAAGTATTATTATTTTTATTATGATAAAAATACTGTCCTCTGTTGTTCAGTTTGGGCAAGTTTTCATTTTAATTTTAAAACAAGTGAAGTGAAGTGAAGAGAAGAGCTGCAGGATAAAAATGGGAAAAAAATCAGATTCATAAATTAAAATCAAATAAAAAGTGCAGCTGCGACAGAAGAGAAAAATGACCGAGTGCAGCTTTAAAGCGTCTTCTCACCAAAGAAGGCGACGGTGAAACCTTCCATCACACAGAACACTCGACCCAGACCGAAGCGTCCTGAGGCCGTGATGACGGCGGTGGGGAGGCCTCCTAACGCAGCACAGCCCAGGTCACACACAGCCAGGTTCACCAGGGCGTAACTGAGCGGCTGCCTCAGCTGACGGTGTTTCACCGTCACCACGATCACCAACACGTTCAGGAATATTCCAGCCACAGAGAACGTTCCCATGACCGCGGCCAGAGGGAGGTGAACGCCCGCAGACACCAGCAGAGGAGGCCTGGCCTCAGAAGACAGGTTTACAACCATCCTCATGACGAATAATCCAACACTGAAACATTCTCTGGATTATAAGAGACTCCAGGACCATTTCATTCTGACAAAATCCGGATTGTGGGAAGCAATCATTCTAATTTGAGAGCTTCTTAAGACTTTGACTGACTGCAGCTGCTGCTGAGGGATTAAAAACACAGGTTTTAGATCATAATCTGAGAATATGAAGAGATTTATACAAGAATATTCTCACAATGATGTCTCTAATCTCAGAAATCTTTTTTTGGAGATGAGATTAATCCTTTTTTTTTATTCTTCTCTGATTAAAGTCAGAATTTATTTTTTAATCTCAGAATCCTGACTTTCTTCTCCTCACCCTAACCCTTACAAAGAGTATTTTTACAACGATTAGTTTTATTTTTAATCATTCTGTGCCTTTGAATTGTGCTTTAATCTCACCTGTGACCATAAAAGACACATTTTTACTGCACCTCCCTGTCAGCAGGTGGCGGTAGCGGCGCCGCTCTGTCTCTGTGCTTCCTTCTTTAAAGCGAAGCAGCGGCGGTAAACACACACAGAAAAGATGGCGTCCTCCATGAAGAAGGCAGCGCACGACATCACCAGTCGTCAGCGGACTGAAGACGTCCTTCTGTCGGACAACATTGACTTCGCCTCTCTGCTGCTCTCCGCCCCGGTGCTGGACGGACTCTCCGCCGCGGGATTCAACAAACCGTCGCCGATACAACTCAAGGCGATCCCGCTGGGCCGCTGTGGCCTCGGTCAGTGTCTTCATGCTAACACCGTTAATAATGCTAATGAAACACTGTAAACACACTGTAAAACACTGTAATGACTTAGTAAAACACTGTAAAAATACTGTAATGACCCAGTAAAACATCATTCATGTTTCACGACCGTCATTAATGCTAATGAAACACTGTAAACACACTTTAATGACTCAGTAAAACACTGTAAACACACTTTAATGACGGAGTAAAACACTGTAATGACGGAGTAAAACATTGTAATGATTGAGTAAAACACTGTAAACACACTAATGTTTTACTCCGTCATTAAAGCAAATGAAACCCTGTAAAAACACTGTAAAAATTCCAGTGTAATGACAGTAAATATTGTTCATGTTTTACACAGTGTATTAATTCCAGTGTACTGATTCGGTCAACATTATTCATGTTTTACAGTGTATTCCACAGTGTATTCCAGTGTTTTTACAGTATTTTTACAGTGTTTTAATTCCAGTGTACTGACTCAGTGAAACACACTGTAAAAACAGGCTGACAATTAACAGGATTCATATTCAATAACAATACTTTAGAACACTCTTTTATAGTATTATTCTTTTTTTCTCTCCAACAATTACAACATTTACAATATCTTTCATTTTTGTAACTTTTATTTTCAACAGAACAATTACTGACAGACTTACCAACAGGATTCATATTTAATAACAATACTTTACACTATCTTTATCATATCTGATAGGAAACCTTAGGAGCGCCCTCTGCTGGACCCTCAGTGCTGCTGCTCCAAATAAATGATTATATTTAAAAGTGTTTCTGCTAACGCGTCGCTCTTGTTGCAGATTTGATCGTTCAGGCAAAGTCTGGTACAGGAAAGACGTGTGTGTTCAGCACCATCGCTCTGGACGCTCTGATCCTGGACAATCCTGCTACTCAGGTGAGACGTTCACACCACGCTGTGTCCACACCACGCTGTGTTCACACCACACTCTGTGTTCACACCACGCTGTGTTCACACCACGCTGTGTTCACACCACGCTGTGTTCACACCACGCTGTGTTCACACTACGCTGTGTTCACACCACACTGTGTTCACACCACACTGTGTTCACACCACACTGTGTTCACACTACTCTGTGTTCACACCACACACTGTGTTCACACCACACACTGTGTTCACACCACACTGTGTTCACATCACGCTGTGTTCACACCACGCTGTGTTCACACCACTCTGTGTTCACACCACGCTGTGTTCACACCACTCTGTGTTCACACCACGCTGTGTTCACACTACGCTGTGTTCACACTACGCTGTGTTCACACCACTCTGTGTTCACACCACACACTGTGTTTACACCACGCTGTGTTCACACCACTCTGTGTTCACACCACATTGTGTTCACACCACACTGTGTTCACACTACGCATTGTGTTCACACTACGCTGTGTTCACACAACGCTGTGTTCACACCACACACTGTGTTCACACCACACTGTGTTCACACCACACTGTGTTCACACCACACTGTGTTCACACCACTCTGTGTTCACACCACACACTGTGTTCACACCACTCTGTGTTCACACCACGCTGTGTTCACACCACGCTGTGTTCACACCACACTGTGTTCACAACACGCGGTGTTCACACCACACACTGTGTTCACACCACGCTGTGTTCACACCACGCTGTGTTCACACCACACTGTGTTCACACCAAGCTGTGTTCACACCACACTGTGTTCACAACACGCTGTGTTCACACCACGCTGTGTTCACACCACACACTGTGTTCACACCACGCTGTGTTCACACCACACACTGTGTTCACACCACACACTGTGTTCACACCACACTGTGTTCACACCACACTCTGTGTTCACACCACGCTGTGTTCACACCACGCTGTGTTCACACCACGCTGTGTTCACACCACACTGTGTTCACACCACGCGGTGTTCACACCACACACTGTGTTCACACCACGCTGTGTTCACACCACGCTGTGTTCACACCACACTGTGTTCACACCACGCTGTGTTCACACCACACTGTGTTCACAACACGCTGTGTTCACACCACACTGTGTTCACAACACGCTGTGTTCACACCACACACACTGTGTTCACACCACACTGTGTTCACACCACACTCTGTGTTCACACCACACACTGTGTTCACACCACACTGTGTTCACACCACACTCTGTGTTCACACCACACTCTGTGTTCACACCACGCTGTGTTCACACCACACACTGTGTTCACACCACACTGTGTTCACACCACACTGTGTTCACACCACACTCTGTGTTCACACCAAACTGTGTTCACACCACACTGTGTTCACACCACACTCTGTGTTCACACCACACTGTGTAAAATCTAGGTGAAATTATTTAAATTTGTCAGAAATGAAAGATAAAATAATTGACCCCAGAATTAGACTTTTATATTTCTATATACGTTTATATTAATATTTTATTTTATATTTAAGTTTATATTATTTCTATCAGGAGCAAAGTCAGCTCTACAGAGGCGGCCATTTTGGGAGCAGTATGTTTTCACATTAGCTCACAAAGGACAAACTAATGTTTTCACTTAACTAATAATCATTTTGTTAATCCATTAATCTGATGATTATATTCTCCATTAATCCAGGACTTGTTTGGTCCATAAAATGTTGATCAGCGTTTGTCAAACGTCAAAATCACGATGTTCCCAAATCAGATGTTTTTGTCTTTGATAAAAAAAATGCACAGATTGTTTGGGAAGAAACTTCTTTGTGTTTGTTTATTTCTGTTTTTGTGGTTTAAACTTTAAAAAAATAACATCTTCACTGGATCTGGACCAATGAATGAAGGGATGGATAATAATCAGCTGAGATTAACTGTGTGTGTGTGTGTGTGTGTGTGTGTGTGTGTGTGTGTAGTTTAATCTTATTAGCAGTGAGGTTTAACTGATCTGTGTCTCTGTGTTTAATCAAACCTGAGTGCTTGTTGTTGTTGTTGTTGACCTCTGACCTCTGACCTCTGACCTCAGGTTCTGGTGTTAGCGCCCACTCGTGAGATCGCGGTGCAGATCCACTCTGTCGTCATGGCGATCGGCTGCTGTATGGAGGGTCTTCAGTGTCATGTGTTCATCGGAGGTCGAGCTGTGAGTCAGGACAGAGTTCACCTGAAGAAGTGTCACATCGCTGTGGGTTCACCTGGTAAGTTCATCTTACTGTTGTTATTATTTATAAACTTATATTTAATGGAATCAAACCATCGCAGCACCAAACTTTAATGTTCATTCTTATTAAAGCTGCAACTAAACATGATTTATTGATACATTTCATTCATTTTTATGACTTCTGTGTTTTATGGAGCAAAGAAAGAAGAAAATATAAAAAATAAGAATCTGATTCATAGATTTATCTAAATAGTTGATGATTAATTATATAATTGATTAAAAATGGAGTAACTGCTTCAAAGATTTACATCAACCTGTTTCTCATCTCATTTCCTGTCAACCTGCCTTTCAAAATAAGAGCCTCTGACTTTGTCTTTTTACTTCTTTTATAAAACTTGTGTCTTATCAATTGTTTATTTTAGTCTTTCCACAGCCGTTATGAACACAAACACATTGATTTGTTTGTTTGTTTGTTTGTTTGTCTCAGGTCGTATTAAGCAGCTCATAGAGTTAGGAATGTTGTCGACGACCAGCATCAGATTGTTTGTTCTGGACGAGGCCGACAAACTGCTGGAGGAGGGAAGTTTCCAGGAGCAGATCAAGTAAATATGCTGAGTCAGCACTGTTTCAACATGTTAATGATGAGTCAGCACTGTTTCAACATGTTAATGATGAGTCAGCACTGTTTCAACATGTTAATGATGAGTCAGCACTGTTTCAACATGTTAATGATGAGTCAGCACTGTTTCAACATGTCAATGATGAGTCAGCACTGTTTCAACATGTTAATGATGAGTCAGCACTGTTTCACCATGTTAATGATGAGTCAGCACTGTTTCAACATGTTAATGATGAGTCAGCACTGTTTCAACATGTTAATGATGAGTCAGCACTGTTTCAACATGTTAATGATGAGTCAGCACTGTTTCAACATGTTAATGATGAGTCAGCACTGTTTCAACATGTTAATGATGAGTCAGCACTGTTTCAACATGTTAATGATGAGTCAGCACTGTTTCAACATGTCAATGATGAGTCTCTCTCCTCTCCTCCTCCTCTCTCTCCTCTCTCCTCCTCTCTCCTCTCTCTCCTCCTCTCTCCTCCTCTCTCCTCTCCACTCTCCTCCTCTCTCTCCTCTCTCTCCTCCTCTCTCCTCTCCACTCTCCTCCTCTCTCTCCTCTCTCCTCCTCCTCTCCTCTCCACTCTCCTCATCTCTCTCCTCCTCTCTCCTCTCCACTCTCCTCCTCTCTCTCCTCTCTCCTCCTCCTCTCCTCTCCTCTCTCTCCTCCTCTCTCTCCTCTCTCCTCTCTCCTCCTCCTCTCCTCTCCTCTCTCCTCTCCACTCTCCTCCTCTCTCTCCTCCTCTCTCCTCTCCACTCTCCTCCTCTCTCTCCTCTCTCCTCCTCCTCTCCTCTCCTCTCTCCTCTCCACTCTCCTCCTCTCTCTCCTTTCTCTCCTCCTCTCTCCTCTCCACTCTCCTCCTCTCTCTCCTCTCTCCTCCTCCTCTCCACTCCTCTCTCCTCTCCACTCTCCTCCTCTCTCCTCCTCCTCTCCTCTCCTCTCTCCTCTCCACTCTCCTCCTCTCTCTCCTCTCTCCTCTCCTCTCCTCTCTCTCCTCTCTCCTCCTCCTCTCCTCTCCTCTCTCCTCTCCACTCTCCTCCTCTCTCTCCCCTCCACTCTCCTCCTCTCTCTCCTCTCTTCTCCTCCTCTCCTCTCCTCCTCCTCTCCTCTCCTCTCTTCTCTCCTCTCCACTCTCCTCCTCTCTCTCCTCTCTCCTCCTCCTCTCCACTCCTCTCTCCTCTCCACTCTCCTCCTCTCTCCTCCTCCTCTCCTCTCCTCTCTCCTCTCCACTCTCCTCCTCTCTCTCCTCTCTCCTCTCCTCTCCACTCTCCTCCTCTCTCTCCTCTCTCCTCCTCCTCTCCTCTCCTCTCTCCTCTCCACTCTCCTCCTCTCTCTCCCCTCCACTCTCCTCCTCTCTCTCCTCTCTTCTCCTCCTCTCCTCTCCTCTCCTCCTCCTCTCCTCTCCTCTCTTCTCTCCTCTCCACTCTCCTCCTCTCTCTCCACTCTCCTCCTCTCTCTCCTTTCTCTCCTCCTCTCTCCTCTCCACTCTCCTCCTCTCTCTCCTCTCTCCTCCTCCTCTCCACTCCTCTCTCCTCTCCACTCTCCTCCTCTCTCCTCCTCCTCTCCTCTCCTCTCTCCTCTCCACTCTCCTCCTCTCTCTCCTCTCTCCTCTCCTCTCCACTCTCCTCCTCTCTCTCCTCTCTCCTCCTCCTCTCCTCTCCTCTCTCCTCTCCACTCTCCTCCTCTCTCTCCCCTCCACTCTCCTCCTCTCTCTCCTCTCTTCTCCTCCTCTCCTCTCCTCTCCTCCTCCTCTCCTCTCCTCTCTTCTCTCCTCTCCACTCTCCTCCTCTCTCTCCTCTCTCCTCTCTCCTCCTCCTCTCCTCTCCTCATCTCCACTCTCCTCCTCTCTCTCCTCTCTTCTCCTCCTCTCCTCCTCTCCAGCTCCATCTTCTCTTGTCTTCCTGTGAACAAACAGATGTTGGCGCTCTCAGCCACTTACCCAGAATGCCTTGCTCAGCACCTGACTCGTTACATGAGAGAGCCGACGTTTGTGAGACTGAATCCCAAAGACCTGGGTCTCAGAGGTAAGAGATGAGCTGGTCCTCAGACCTGGACCTCAGACCTGGTCCCTCAGACCTGGTCCTCAGACCTGGACCTCAGACCTGGACCTCAGACCTGGTCCTCAGACCTGGACCTCAGACCTGGACCTCAGACCTGGATCTCAGACCTGGACCTCAGACCTGGTCCCTCAGACCTGGTCCTCAGACCTGGACCTCAGACCTGGACCTCAGACCTGGTCCCTCAGACCTGGTCCCTCAGACCTGGTCCTCAGACCTGGACCTCAGACCTGGACCTCAGACCTGGTCCCTCAGACCTGGTCCTCAGACCTGGATCTCAGACCTGGATCTCAGACCTGGTCCTCAGACCTGGTCCCTCAGACCTGGACCTCAGACCTGGACCTCAGACCTGGTCCCTCAGACCTGGTCCCTCAGACCTGGTCCTCAGACCTGGACCTCAGACCTGGTCCCTCAGACCTGGTCCCTCAGACCTGGTCCTCAGACCTGGTCCTCAGACCTGGTCCTCAGACCTGGTCCTCAGACCCTGGTCTGGGGCCTCAGAGGTAACAGCTGTTTTTGTGTCATTTCCTGGTCTGTTGAACATCATCATGTTGTCCTTGTGCGCCCCCTGTCAGGCCTGAAGCAGTACTACAAGCTGGTGCAATCTCATGCTTTACCTCACAGAGTTTTTGAGGAGAAAGTTCAACATCTGCTGGAACTGTTCAGCAAAATACCCTTTAATCAAGCTCTGGTCTTCTCTAACCTGCACACACGGTAGGTACTACACAACTACACAACTACACAACTGTGTGTGTGTGTGATGATGATGATGATGATGATGATGATGATGATGATGAAGGTGGTTCTCTGTTGTCCTCTCAGAGCTCAGCACCTCGCAGACATCTTGTCCTCTAAAGGTTTACCTGCTGTTTGTATTTCAGGTGAGTATTGATGAGTAATACTCTCATGTACAAATACATCATATAAATATCATATAATCATATATGTGATATAATAAACTCACCCTCAGGTGGATTGAGTCAAGACCAGAGACTGGAGGCCATGTCCAAACTGAAGCAGTATCAGTGCAGAGTCCTCATCTCCACTGACCTGGTGAGGTCCACACGTCTGTGTCCACACGTCTGTGTCCACACGTCTGTGTGTCCGCACGTCTGTGTCCACACGTCTGTGTCCACACGTCTGTGTGTCCGCACGTCTGTGTGTCCTCACGTCTGTGTCCACACGTCTGTGTCCTCACGTCTGTGTGTCCACACGTCTGTGTCCACACGTCTGTGTCCACATGTCTGTGTCCTCACGTCTGTGTGTCCACACGTCTGTGTCCACACGTCTGTGTCCTCATGTCTGTGTCCTCACGTACACGTCTGTGTCTGTGTCCTCACGTCTGTGTCCACACGTACACGTCTGTGTCCACACGTCTGTGTCCTCATGTCTGTGTCCACACGTCTGTGTCCACACGTCTGTGTCTGCACGTCTGTGTCCACACGTCTGTGTCCTCATGTCTGTGTCTGCACGTCTGTGTCCTCATGTCTGTGTCCACACGTCTGTGTCCTCACGTCTGTGTCCTCACGTCTGTGTCCTCATGTCTGTGTCCACACGTCTGTGTCTGCACGTCTGTGTCCTCATGTCTGTGTCCACACGTCTGTGTCCTCATGTCTGTGTCCACACGTCTGTGTCCTCACGTCTGTGTCCTCACGTACACGTCTGTGTCCTCACGTCTGTGTCCTCACGTCTGTGTCCTCACGTCTGTGTCCTCACGTCTGTGTCCTCATGTCTGTGTCCTCATGTCTGTCCACACGTCTGTGTCTGCACGTCTGTGTCCACACGTCTGTGTCCACACGTCTGTGTCCTCACGTCTGTGTCCTCACGTCTGTGTCCTCACGTCTGTGTCCTCACGTACACGTCTGTGTCCTCACGTCTGTGTCCGCACGTCTGTGTCCACACGTCTGTGTCCGCACGTCTGTGTCCACACGTCTGTGTCCTCACGTCTGTGTCCACACGTCTGTGTCCTCACGTCTGTGTCCTCACGTCTGTGTCCTCACGTCTGTGTCCACACGTACACGTCTATGTCCTCACGTCTGTGTCTGCACGTCTGTGTCCATCGTTAAAGACACTGACGCTGGGGTTTATCATGACTTTGTGTTTTAACACTGATGGTTTCTGCTGTTTCTGCTGCTGATGCTCCTTCTCCTTCTCCTTCTCCTTCTCCTTCTCCTTCTCCTTCTTCTTCTTCTCCTTCTCCTTCTCCTTCTCCTTCTTCTCCTTCTTCTTCTCCTTCTCCTTCTCCTTCTCCTTCTTCCTTTCTGCTCAGACGTCCAGAGGAATCGACGCAGACAAAGTTAACCTGGTGATAAACCTGGACGTTCCTCACGACTGGGAAACATACATGCACAGAATTGGACGAGCGGGACGATTTGGTGAGTCCACATCACTGTGGGGCTAAAGAGTGGAGAGGCGGGGCTAAAGAGTGGAGGGTGGGGCTAAATATTGGAGAGGTGGGGCTAAATATTGTAGAGGTGGGGCTTAATATTGGAGAGGTGGGGCTAAATATTGGAGAGGTGGGGCTAAATATTGGAGAGGTGGGGCTTAAGAGTGGAGAGGTGGGGCTAAAGAGTGGAGAGGCGGGGCTAAAGAGTGGAGAGGCGCGGCTAAAGAGTGGAGAGGCGGGGCTAAAGAGTGGAGAGGCGGGGCTAAAGAGTGGAGAGGCGCGGCTAAAGAGTGGAGGGCGGGGCTAAAGAGTGGAGGGCGGGGCTAAAGAGTGGAGGGTGGGGCTAAATATTGGAGAGGTGGGGCTAAACAGTGGAGGGTGTGGCTAAATATTGTAGAGGTGGGGCTTAATATTGGAGAGGTGGGGCTTAATATTGGAGAGGTGGGGCTAAAGAGTGGAGAGGCGGGGCTAAAGAGTGGAGAGGCGGGGCTAAAGAGTGGAGAGGCGCGGCTAAAGAGTGGAGAGGCGGGGCTAAAGAGTGGAGAGGCGGGGCTAAAGAGTGGAGGGTGGGGCTAAATATTGGAGAGGTGGGGCTAAATATTGGAGTGGGGCTATATTCCATAATAGTCCAACAACAGAAAGAGTTGAGTGTTTTTAACACGTTTACACCTTTAATACCAAAGAAAAGAATTAAAAAGAATAACTAATAAATGAAAGATTACATTAAAAAATACAAATATTTTTAATTATTAAAACAACAAAATATTTCAAAACAACTAAGAATAGAAAGAATACGACATAATTTTATTTAAAACCACTGAAGCTGAAATAAATGACCTGTGTTGTTGTCTAAATTGTGTTGTTGTTGTTGTTGTGTTTCCGTTTGTGTGTCAGGTACTCAGGGTTTGGCTGTGACCTACTGTTGTCATGGAGACGAGGAGAACAAGATGATGGCCATCGCTCACAAGTGTGGCCTTAATCTGTGTGTGCTGCCGTGTAAGAGACACACACACACACACACACACACACACACACAGACACACACACACAGACACACACACACACACACAGTTTTAAAACTCCTTTGTTCAGATTGACCTCAGGACTTTGGTGTTGGCAGAGTGAGACGAAACAAAACTCCAAACATGTTTCTGTGATGTCTTTAAAGACTTGAATCCACTCTCTGTGTTGTTTTAGAAACTGACCACACGAGGCAGCAGAGGCGTCTCAGTGATGATAAAATGACAGATTTTCTCTCCGTGTTGTTTTTGCTCAGCCGTCGTCGATCCGTCGCTGATGGATGAACCGTGTGACTGGGACGTCTGTTCTGAAGCTTCTACTGCAGCTTCTTTCTCTAAACTCAGGACAGAGAAGAAGAAACAGACCAAGGCTGAGGGACGACCTCCTCCTGCTGCTGCTGAGGAACCAGGAGCAGGAACCAAGCTGGAGAAGAACCTGAGGAGAGGAGGTGCTGAGTCTGAGTCTGTTAGGTCTGCTCAGACCCTGAGGAGAGGAGGACACAGAGGAGGACACAGAGGAGGAGATGTTGAACCTGAGTCTCCTCTTAGTTCTGCTCAGACGACACTGACTCGAAAACAGCTGCAGGACGCGTTACCAAAGATCTCCGCCCTCAGCTCCTTCAAGACTCGCCCGTCAACGTTCGTGACCTTTGACGAAGCTCGGGAGGATTTCCAGACCTTCATCACGTCCGGTTTGGGGAGGTCGGTGGAGGTCGTCAGAGAGTTCAGAGGTCGAGACGTGGACGGCGACGACTGCGGACACTCGGAGTTCATCACGCTTCACGACGACGGCTCACAAACTGTCACGCAAAACGGTGGGAAGTCCAACGTTCAACGTTCAGCTCCTCCACCACAAGACTCTGCTTCATCCAGCTCTGAGTCGGAGGAGGAGAACCAGGAGGATGATGACGAGATGATGAGTGATTTAAATCACACTGGAGGTGAGAGCAGAGCAGCAACACAACGTCCCAAACCCCTGAGTCCTGAGTCTGGACCAAAGATCCAGGTTCCGTCTTCATCTCAGAGACGAGAACCTGAAGCGAGCGTCAGAACAAAGACGATCAACAACCAGGAGGAGAGAGAGGAGCTGAGGAGGAGTGAGGAGGAGAGGGTGAAGATCTCAGAGAAGACAAAGAGAAGAAGACAGAAGAGAGACAGAGAAGAAGAAGAAGAAGAAGAAGAAGAAGAAGAAGAAGAAGAAGAAGAAGAAGAGTGGAGCTCTTCAGATTACTGGAGCTCTTGTTACCGAGCGTGGAGCGACTTCTACTCGTCCATGTCTCCTCATGAAGAGCGAGGTCATCACAGTTACTACAGCGCCGCCCACAGGTGGATGGCGGCGTATCGTATGAACGCTGTTTACGTGGAAGAACTCATGAAGCACTGACCACACTGTAATCTGCACTTAATCCCATCATCCCCCGTCATTATTCTTGGAATATTCCATCATGCTCCTGTTTGGACTTTAATTTGACACAGATCGACTCTGTCAGTGAAAAACATCATGGATTATAGATTATAAACATCATGGATCATAGATTATAAACATCATGGATTATAGATTAAAAACATCATGGATTATTTGAGTGATTATTTAAAAACTTGTTTCCTTTGATTTTCACAACAGTGACAAACTTAAGTTTCCTGTTTGAAAAAAGTGGTGAAAGTATTTTTTAAAGTTTTGTTAAAATCACTGGTTTGACGGCAGTTAATCTGTCAGTAAGTCACAGATTATGTCAGTTACTGACAGATTATGTCAACTCTGTTCCCTGATGACAGAATAATCCTGACTTTATTACAGATGTTTGCACTAAATGATTGAATTAGTTGTTTATTTACACAAAGTGACCACACGAGGCAGCAGCTGAGTCTCTGCCTCTGACCACTTCAAAATAAACAGACTTACCTTTGAGGAGCGTGTGTGTGTGTGTGTGTGTGTGTGTGTGTATAATTCACTGTATAGAGTCTCTTGAGGTCACTGAAGGTCAGACATCTTCACAAGCTCTTGATTAAGGACCAATCAAGCGCCTCCTGCTGATCGTCCAATCAGAGCTGAGCGACTGACAAAAGGAAAAACACTCTCGAATGAATCGAGTCTAAACCAGAGGCCACTTCAGCTAATGTGAACGCTGCATTATGGGTAAACAAGAGGAGGTGAATGTGTTTTTCACGTCGACTCTGAGCAGCAGAAACACGAGCAGAGGATCTGAGGATCCAGATCTTCAGACGTGAGATGATGGATCTGTGGAACCAGACCAGCTCTGATGGAGGCTCCGCCTTCGCCGACACCTTCTTCCTCTTCTTCAACAGCGTGGTCCTGAGCCTGACTCTGGTTCTGGGTTTCCCCGGGAACCTGTGGGTCTGCTGGGTGGTCTTCAGGACCAAGAGCCTGCAGACGTCCAACAACGCCCTGCTGGTCAGTTTGGCGTCCAGTGACCTGCTGAAGTGCGCCGTGGACGCTCCTCTGCTGCTCTTCTCGCTGCTGCGCTACAGCAGGACGGAGAGTCCGCCCCGCGAGTCCATGCCGGTTCTTCTGTGCAGCGTGCAGCAGTTCACCTTCGCTCTGTGCAGCTGCGTCCAGCTGCTGACGCTGGTCAGCATCAGCGTGGAGCGTTTCCAGGCCATCGCCTTCCCTTTCCAGACGGAGAGGCGCAGAGCCCGGGTCCAGGTCTGGATCCTGTCCATCTGGGTCTGTGGTCTGGTTCTGGCCGTGACCTCTCTGACCTTATCGGACCACGCTCTGCTCTACTTACTCTGTCGTTCTCACGTCGTCCCCGAGTCCCAGACGCCGCTTCAGGCCGATCCGTTCGGGGCGTTCGTGCTGGTGCCGGTGTGGATGCTGTGCATCAGCCTCATCGTGGTTCACTACGTCAGGATCTTCGCCATCGTCAGGAAACATCGCAAGAAGGTCATCAACCACGGCGTCCGCCTGAGGTCCACGGTGTCGCAGCACGTGTGTGCGTGGATGAACGCGCCGCCGTCCGTCGCACGGACGCGCTTCAAATCTCTGCCGTCGGCCTGTTACAGGACCGGCTGCACGCTGCCGCCGCACGCCGTCCTGCTGCTGGCCGAGGGAGGAGGAGGAAGAGGAGGAAGAGGAGGAAGAGGAGGAAGAGGAGGGTGTGCGGTGCAGAGACCTTCAGAGATCGTGGGGGCCGTTTGTCTCATGACGCCCGGGGCCAGGGAGCGAGGGAAGAAGCACCTGGAGGGGAAAATGGCGCTGAGGTTCGGTTACATCATCGTGGCGTTCACGCTCTTCTGGCTCCCCCTGGTGGTCGTTCTGCTGCTGAGCGTCAGCGCGCGGCGGGAAACGGACAGAGTGAGTACGACAAACTGTTCAATGATTCGGTTCAAAAATCTAAACATCATGAACTGACCTTCATTCATTCATCAACATCTTCAAGGTCAACATTAATATTCATGTTTATTTGAGTGTTTTTATTTAAATGAACTGATTTTTGAAAATACCCTAACCCATTTGCTTTAGTAAAACAACAACAAATAGATTTGTTTTACTATTATTCACTGAAGTGTGTGTGTGTGTGTGTGTGTGTGTGTGTGTGTGTGTGTGTGTGTGTGTGTGTGTGTGTGTGTGTGTGTGTGTGTGTGTGTGTGTGTGTGTGTGTGTGTGTGTGTGTGTGTGTGTGTGTGTGTGTGTGTGTGTGTGTGTGTGTGTGTGTGTGTGTGTGTGTGTGTGTGTGTGTGTGTGTGTGTGTGTGTGTGTGTGTGTGTGTGTGTGTGTGTGTGTGTGTGTGTGTGTGTGTGTGTGTGTTTTCCCCTCAGTTCCTGCTGCAGCTGGAAACATCAGCTCTGGTCCTGACCTGTATGCAGGCGGCCGTAGATCCTCTCATCTACACTCTGGTCACCAGACAGTTTCGCTCTGAGCTCAGTAAAATCCTCTCGTCCGTCCCAGGATGTTTACGAGTCCCAGGATGAACCTGAACAATAGATTGTGTCACATCCAGGTTTGGACGCCATCGCGGTGTTTTCACCACCGCTGGAGTTTCTGGTCTTTTAAAGAAAACACGTCAACCATTTTGTGGTTTAAAAAAAAAAAAAAAAAAAAACTTATGTTAACCTCCTTAAATGTTTGGAGGCGATCGGTCAATCTCTGGTTAAACTGACACTTCCTGTTTCGTGGCGAATGGTCGAAATTCGCAGGAATTCCGATGGCTGCCGTGGCCACGCCTCTTTGGATTACGCTAATCGTTTGCCTTTGATGTGTCTCGTACAGTGTCGCGTGTTTTTATGTTTGTCCTGAGCTAAAATATCAATTTTGGTTTCACCTTAGGGGGCGCTGTAGAGCGCGGGTCAGTGTCTGACCTCATGGCTTACCTTATTAAAGCTGCGCGGAGGATTGTGTGAACCGCCGCCCTGCCAGCAGGTGGCGCTGTGCCCTTGACTGAGTTTACTTGTGCTTCATAACGTTGTTGTGTAAAGTTTCTACAGAAAAGTTACTTCCTGTTTGCCGTGGTCACGCCCTTTCTTTCGTTCTGATGATGTCATCACTTTAATTGAAATAAAGTGTTTTACAAAATGTATGAGATAATTTCAACTTTTTATTTCATAATTATGACTTTCAGTTCTTTTTATTCCTCTTTTTTTCCCATAGGATGTTTATTACGTGATCCACGATCAAATTTGACGAAAACTTCATACTATACTGTCGTCCAAAATCTGACATTTTTGTTGCAAAAAATATTTTGGTCCAAATTTTGATAAAAACATCATACTGTGTCGTCTGAAATCTGACAATTTTTTTGAAAACATTTTTTTGTTCCAGAATTTGTCAAAAACGTCATACATCGTCCAAATTTGACAAACACGGCCTACTACGCTATTCTGGACAAGATTAGACCATTTATTTGGAAAAAAGAAATTTGGTCCAAAATTTGACAAAAACGACATACTATACTGTCATCGACCTCAGTGTCATACTACACTATTTTGTCCAAAATCTGACCATTTTTTTGAAAAAAAAATTTGGTCCAAAATTTGACAAAAACGACATACTATACTATGTCGTCTGTGGGAAATAAATTGTTTTCATGTTCCCGTGGATGGTTTTAGTGTAAGGCTTTCTGTATGTTGTTTAAGATAACAATTAACCAACAGTCAAGCTGTGAACAAATGATAGGATTGTAAAAGCAGGGGTCGGCATGAGGTGCACAGGATATCTGTGGGTCATAAACAAAGTGTGTTGTCTTGTTGTAACTTGGATGATTTATGGTGTTTTTAAGATGCTTTGATGTAACTGTATATGTTTGAGCTCTCTGAAGCAAAGTCAGAGAACATTTAGACCATCTTGGTGACAGTCTCTTCCTTCATGCATGCAGTAAAGACTTGATTTAACTCCAGAGAAATTTCTTTCACATATCCAAAATTGAATTTTTTTTTTTTTAACCCAAAATGTTATCAAAACGTCATACTAAACTATTTCGTCAAAAATCTGACATTTTTTTTGAAAAAAAAAGAATTGGTCCAAAATTTTACAAAAACGACATACTATACTATGTCGTCCAAAATCTGCTAATTTTTTTGAAATGTTTTTTTTAGACCAAAATGTGATCAAAACGTCATACTATATTATGTCGTCGACCTCATTGTCATACTACACTATTTCGTCCAAAATAGGACCATTTTTTGGAAATAAAAATGTTGGTCCAAAATTTGACAAAAACGACTTACTTTATACTATGTCGTCCAAAATAGAATTTTTTTTGGAGTTTTTTTTTTTTACCCCAAAATGTGATCAAAACGTCATACTATACTATGTCATAGACCTCAGTGTCATACTACAGTATTTTGTCCAAAATCTGACCATTTTTGGAAAAAAAAAAAGTTTGGTTCAAAATTTGACAAAAACGACATACTATACTATGTCGTCCAAAATCTGCATATTTTTTAGAATTTTTTTTTTTGCCCAAAATGTGATCAAAACGTCATACTATACTATGTCATAGACCTCATTGTCCTACTACAGTATTTTGTCAAAATCTGACCATTTTTGGAAAAAAACATTTGGTCCAAAATTTAACAAAAATGACATACTATAATACTTCGTCCAAAATCTACATATTTTTTAGAATTTTTTTTTTTGCCCAAAATGTGAACAAAACGTCATACTATACTATGTCATCGACCTCAATGTCATACTACACTATTTCTTCCAAAATCTGACCATTTTTTTGAAAAAAATAAAATTTGGTCCAAAATTTGACAAAAACGACATACTATACTATGTCGTCCAAAATCTGCACATTTTTTAGATTTTTTTTTTTAGCCCAAAATGTGATCAAAACGTCATACTATACTATGTCATCGACCTCAGTGTCATACTACAGTATTTTGTCCAAAATCTGACCATTTTTTGAAAAAAAAAATTTGGTCCAAAATTTAACAAAAACGACATACTATACTATGTCGTCCAAAATCGAAAACATTTTTGAATTTTTTTTTTACCCAAAATGTGATCAAAACGTCATACTATACTATGTCATCGACCTCCGTGTCATACTACAGTATTTTGTCCAAAATCTGACCATTTTTTGAAAAAAAACATTTGGTCCAAAATTTAACAAAAACGACATACTATACTATGTCGTCCAAAATCTGCATATTTTTTAGAATTTTTTTTTTTGCCCAAAATGTGATCAAAACTTTTGTCCACTAGAGGGCAGTTTGAATAATTTCTCAGCCAATAATCAAATTTGACCTTACATGTAGAAACACTTTTGTCCACCCGAGGGCGAGTCTGAAGAATCAAGCAGCGATTAACCTGATTTGACCTTACATGTAATATCAAACTTGTCCACCAGAGGGCAGTCTGAATGATTTCTCATCCATAAATCAAATTTGACCTTACATGTAATGACATGTTTGTCCACCAGAGGGCAGTCTGAATAATACAGCAGACATAAATCAAATGTTACCCTCCTTGTAAAAACACATTGGTTCCACCATGTGAACCAATCCATTACCCATAATGCTTTGTGAAAACTTAAAAGTGAAGAAAACAGTGTCTTTTGTCTAAAATAAATCACATTTTGACTGTGAAACATTTGACAAAAGATGGTAAAACAGTGTCAAAAAGTTTGTGATACATAATTCTGTAATAATTCAAGTTTTATCATTTAATTCTTTACCAGCACCATGAGTGATAAGACTTTAGTGGACTTTAAATACTCTGTTATTCTCCAGTGAATGTAGTTTAACACACTGGATGAAACACACCATGTGATGGTTTGCCCAAAGGAGGGCAGTGCTCAACATTAATTATAAATATATTTTTCATGTCATGTTTTACCTTAAATGTAATGATAAATTTAGCCACTAGAGGGCAGTTGAAATAATTAAACAGCTTTAAATCAGATTTGTCATAACATTTAATGACATGTTTGTCCACCAGAGGGCAGTTGAGGAATCCAGCAGCGATAAACCTGATGTGACCGTACTTCTAATGACACGTTTGTCCACTAGAGGGCAGTTTGAATAATTTCTCATCCAATAATCAAATTTGACCTTACATGTAATAACATGTTTGTCCACCGGAGGGCAGTCTGAAGAATCCAGCAGCGATAAACCTGATGTGACCTTACTTCTAATATCACGTTTGTCCACTAGAGGGCAGTTTGAATAATTTCTCAGCCAATAATCAAATTTGACCTTACATGTAGTAACAGTTTTGTCCACCGGAGGGCAAGTCTGAAGAATCAAGCAGTGATAAACCTGATTTGACCTTACATGTAGTAACACGTTTATCCACCAGAGGGCAGTCTGAAGAATTTAACAGCCATAAATCACATTTAACCTTACATGTAGTAACACTTTTGTCCACCGGAGGACAGTCTAAATAATTTAGTATCCATAAATCAAGTTTGACCTTCCATGTAATCTCAAACTTGTCCACTAGAGGGCAGTCTGAATGATTTCTCATCCAATAATCAAATTTGACCTTACATGTAATAACATGTTTGTCCACCGGAGGGCAGTCTGAAGAATCCAGCAGCGATAAACCTGATGTGACCTTACTTCTAATGACACGTTTGTCCACTAGAGGGCAGTTTGAATAATTTCTCAGCCAATAATCAAATTTGACCTTACATGTAGTAACAGTTTTGTCCACCGGAGGGCAAGTCTGAAGAATCAAGCAGTGATAAACCTGATTTGACCTTACATGTAGTAACACGTTTATCCACCAGAGGGAAGTCTGAAGAATTTAACAGCCATAAATCACATTTAACCTTACATGTAGTAACACTTTTGTCCACCGGAGGGCAGTCTGAATAATTCAGCAGCCATAAATCAAATGTGACCCTCCTTGTAAAAACACTTTTGTTCACCAGGAAGCTGTTCCATGTACCATGTGAACCAATCCATTACCCATAATGCTTTGTGAAAACTTAAATGTGAAGAAAACGGTGTCTTTTGTCTAAAATAAATCACATTTTGACTGTGAAACATTTGACAAAAGATGGTAAAACAGTGTCAAAAAGTTTGTGATACATAATTCTGTAATAATTCAAGTTTTATCATTTAATTCTTTACCAGCACCATGAGTGATAAGACTTTAGTGGACTTTAAATACTCTGTTATTCTCCAGTGAATGTAGTTTAACACGCTGGATGTAACTCACCATGTCATGGTTTGCCCACAGGAGGGCAGTGTTCAACATTAATTATAAATATATTTTTCATGTCATGTTTACCTTAAATGTAATGATAAATTTAGCCACTAGAGGGCAGTTGAAATAATTAAACAGCTTTAAATCAGATTTGTCATAACATTTAATGACATGTTTGTCCACCAGAGGGCAGTTGAGGAATCCAGCAGCGATAAACCTGATGTGACCTTACTTCTAATGACACGTTTGTCCACTAGAGGGCAGTTTGAATAATTTCTCATCCAATAATCAAATTTGACCTTACATGTAATAACATGTTTGTCCACCGGAGGGCAGTCTGAAGAATCCGGCAGCGATAAACCTGATGTGACCTTACTTCTAATGACACGTTTGTCCACTAGAGGGCAGTTTGAATAATTTCTCAGCCAATAATCAAATTTGACCTTACATGTAGTAACAGTTTTGTCCACCGGAGGGCAAGTCTGAAGAATCAAGCAGTGATAAACCTGATTTGACCTTACATGTAGTAACACGTTTATCCACCAGAGGGCAGTCTGAAGAATTTAACAGCCATAAATCACATTTAACCTTACATGTAGTAACACTTTTGTCCACCGGAGGACAGTCTTAATAATTTAGTATCCATAAATCAAGTTTGACCTTCCATGTAATCTCAAACTTGTCCACTAGAGGGCAGTCTGAATGATTTCTCATCCAATAATCAAATTTGACCTTACATGTAATAACATGTTTGTCCACCGGAGGGCAGTCTGAAGAATCCAGCAGCGATAAACCTGATGTGACCTTACTTCTAATGACACCTTTGTCCACTAGAGGGCAGTTTGAATAATTTCTCAGCCAATAATCAAATTTGACCTTACATGTAGTAACAGTTTTGTCCACCGGAGGGCAAGTCTGAAGAATCAAGCAGTGATAAACCTGATTTGACCTTACATGTAGTAACACGTTTATCCACCAGAGGGCAGTCTGAAGAATTTAACAGCCATAAATCACATTTAACCTTACATGTAGTAACACTTTTGTCCACCGGAGGACAGTCTAAATAATTTAGTATCCATAAATCAAGTTTGACCTTCCATGTAATCTCAAACTTGTCCACTAGAGGGCAGTCTGAATGATTTCTCAGCCAATAATCAAATTTGACCTTACATGTAGTAACAGTTTTGTCCACCGGAGGGCAAGTCTGAAGAATCAAGCAGTGATAAACCTGATTTGACCTTACATGTAGTAACACGTTTATCCACCAGAGGGAAGTCTGAAGAATTTAACAGCCATAAATCACATTTAACCTTACATGTAGTAACACTTTTGTCCACCGGAGGGCAGTCTGAATAATTCAGCAGCCATAAATCAAATGTGACCCTCCTTGTAAAAACACTTTTGTTCACCAGGAAGCTGTTCCATGTACCATGTGAACCAATCCATTACCCATAATGCTTTGTGAAAACTTAAATGTGAAGAAAACGGTGTCTTTTGTCTAAAATAAATCACATTTTGACTGTGAAACATTTGACAAAAGATGGTAAAACAGTGTCAAAAAGTTTGTGATACATAATTCTGTAATAATTCAAGTTTTATCATTTAATTCTTTACCAGCACCATGAGTGATAAGACTTTAGTGGACTTTAAATACTCTGTTATTCTCCAGTGAATGTAGTTTAACACGCTGGATGTAACTTACCATGTCATGGTTTGCCCACAGGAGGGCAGTGTTCAACATTAATTATAAATATATTTTTCATGTCATGTTTTACCTTAAATGTAATGATAAATTTAGCCACTAGAGGGCAGTTGAAATAATTAAACAGCTATAAATCAGATTTGTCATAACATTTAATGACATGTTTGTCCACCAGAGGGCAGTTGAGGAATCCAGCAGCGATAAACCTGATGTGACCTTACTTCTAATGACATGTTTGTCCACTAGAGGGCAGTTGAGGAATCCAGCAGCTATAAATCAGATTTGACCTTACTTGTAATGTCAAACTTGTCCACTAGAGGGCAGTTGAAATAATTAACTATATGTAAATCAGATTTTACCTCACATGTAATAACACCTTTGTCCACTAGAGGGCAGTCTGAAGAATTTAGCAGCCATAAATCAAATTTGATGTTACATGTAATGACATGTTTGTCCAATTGAGGGCATTCTGAAGAATCCAGCAGCCATAAATCAGATTTGACCTTACATGTAATTACACCTTTGTCCACTAGAGGGCAGTCTGAAGAATTTAGCAGCCATAAATCAGATTTGACCTTACATGTAATGTCAAACTTGTCCACTAGAGGGTAGTTTAAATAATTAAATATCCATACATCAAATTTGAGCTTACATGTAATGACATGTTTGTCCACTAGAGGGCAGTTTGAAGAACCCAGCAGCCATAAATCAGATTTGACCTTACATGTAATAACAACTTTGTCCACCAGAGGGCAGTCTGAATAATTCAGCAGCCATAAATCAAATGTGACCCTCCTTGTAAAAACACATTGGTTCCACCATGTGAACCAATCCATTACCCATAATGCTTTGTGAAAACTTAAATGTTAAGAAAACGGTGTCTTTTGTCTAAAATAAATCACATTTTGACTGTGAAACATTTGACAAAAGATGGTAAAACAGTGTCAAAAAGTTTGTGATACATATTTTTGTAATAATTCAAGTTTCATCATTTAATTCTTTACCAGCACCATAAGTGATAAGACTTTAGTGGACTTTAAATACTCTGTCATTCTTCAGTGAATGTAGATCAACGCAGCACAGTTTAAATACTGAAGTAGCACTGAATGAAACTCACCATGATATGTCATGGTTTGCCCACAGGAGGGCAGTCTCAAAGTTTAACCATTTGTGTGTTTCTTGTAATTCACATAGTCCCAAAGTTCTTTATCAAAGAGGAAGAACTTTATCTCATATTCTCTGTAAATGTTAGTTTATGTGTAATGTTAGTTTGGTCCACCAGTGGGCACTCTGAAGAAACGGCAACCATAAATAAAAGCAGCAGTCAGGGAATGCAGCATTAGTGTGTTCAGTGGACCCAGTGTTGGTGCTGTCAGTGAACACAGCATCAGTTTGGTCAGTGAACGCAGCATCAGTGTGGTCAGTGAACGCAGCATCAGTGTGGTCAGTGTACGCAGCATCAGTGTGGTCAGTGAACGCAGCATCAGTGCGGTCAGTGAACGCAGCATCAGTGTGGTCATCTGACCAGTATTTTTTACAGTTGAGTTTTAATGTTTTGAGCATTTTTTACAGTGTAGGTTGTGCATAGGTTGTATTTTTTATCAGTTATGGATGTTTGTTCTGCTCTTTTATAAAGTTATGTTGACTTTACAAAAATGATGTTGGGACAACTTAAGATAAGTAAATATCATCAACATTAAAGAAAAGCATTAAGTCAACATAAACAATCATGTTTGTTTAGCAGATGTTAACTGAATTTATACATGAAATAAAAGATTTAAATGCATTTAAAAGTCATTTTGGTGCTCGCCCCCTCCCCTCCTGTTAAATGGCTGCATGAGTGGGTGTGTCTGTCAGTGGGTGGGTGTGTCTGTGGGTGTGTCTTTCAGTGGGTGGGTGTGTCAGTGGGTGTGTCAGCTTGTCTTTGCCCCTGCAGGTTGGCCAGAGAAACCCCTTTCCCTGGTTTCCCTCTAACTCACCTGCTGCATGTTACTGTGATTGCCTCCACTCAGTTCACTCAGTCTGGAGCAGTTCACCAGTTTGGAGGTTTGTTTGATCTTGACTTTGAGTCCTGACTGTCACATGTTAGCATTTGTGTTAGCCCATTAGCTTTTTGTTTGTTAGCATCTTAGCCCAGTAGTTTTTTGTATGTTAGCCATTAGCATTTTATTTGTTGGCATATTAGCATTGAATGTCAGTCCATTAGCTTTTTGTATATTAGCCCATTAACTTTTTGTGTTGTATATTAGCATTTATGTCAGCCTATGGTTAGTTGGCACCTGTAGGTTCGCTCAGTAGCTTTTAGTTTGTTGGCATGTTAGCGTTTGTGTTAGCCCATTAGTTTTTTGTTTGTGAGCAACTTAGCCCAGTAGTTTGTTGTATGTTAGCCATTAGCATTTTGTTTGTTTGCATATTAGCATTGTATGTCAGTCCATTAACTTTTTGTGTTGTATATTAGCATTTATGTCAGCCTATGGTTAGTTAGCATTTGTATGTTCGCACATTAGCTTTTAGTTTGTTAGCATGTTAGCATTTGTATGTTAGCTCACTAGCTTTTAGTTTGTTAGCATTTTCAGTTAGCCTGTTGATACTGGCTTGTTTAAATATAATTAACAATTTGGCGACAATGTTCTTAATTTAGTGATGAATTTGATGAAAAACATTTGATGTTTGCAGTCCTCACACCTGCTGTAGCAGTAGCTAACGCTAGCTAGGAGGCAGCACATGGTGAGTGAAGTGTTTGCTCTGCACTTTCTCTTTTTTTTTTTCTCATTTTTGAAATGAAATGTTTGGTGTGGTTTAAAAACAATGAAAGGATTCCAAAGGTGTGTGTAGAGGGGCCCCTCAAGACAAACAGGTTTGGGTCCATTGATTTGTGTTCTTTGGTTTTATTTTTGGTGTTTGTACAAACGAGGTTTACAAAGGTTTTTACTCTGAACATCTTTCATAAAACATGTGGTATGGTGTCCTGTGAGTGTCAAATGTGCGGTGTTGAAAACAAGGTTTTGCCAGAGTTGAAAGGTTTTTTTTAACTGTGGTGTTTGACTTAGCACTGTGCTGTATATAAAGGTTTGTGTCTTTTTGGTTTGGTGTGAGGTTTTTCCTGTTGTGCATCAAAAGGTTCCAACTACAAAGTGGTTTCATCAAATCTAAAAGCTCTCAGGTTTTGGTCTTCAAGACAAAAGGTGTCAATGGTGTGTTTTTACTTTCTGGGTTTTTCTCTGGGTAAACCAACTTAAAATGGCTGAAAGCTGAATGAAATGGTTTTGATAACATTCAAACAGGTTTGATATGTGTGGTGTACTTGGTTAGGGTTAGGGTTTTTGGGTTAGGGTTGGGGTTAGGGTTAGGCTAACCCTAACCCCGGTTTGTTTGTACAAACCAGGTTTAGAAAAATCAACTTTAAGCCGTTTTGCTCAATGGGATTTATCATCTCAAAGGTATTTTGGTTTAAGGTTGCTTACTTTTGGTGTTTGATTACATGGCGTACTGAGGGGCTTTGGTTTGAGTGTCAAATGTGTGGTATTTAAAGTTTTAAACACAAGAGGGCGCTGGTATGGGACAAAGTGGGGAAAAATACCACTGCGCTGTATAGTGTTTGTATTTTGGTGTGAGGTTTTTCCTGCTGTGCATAAAAAGGTGAACTACTTTGGAATCAAGGACCCAACATGGCTTCAATCTCCAAGTTCCAAAGATGGTGAGTAAACCAGACTCCTCCTCTAATATGAGACACTGATGTTTGCTGCTGCTTTAGTTTTTGTTTTCATATCTGTTCCAGAATCAAGACCCGACATAGACCTTGTAATGGAACAGTCACGCTTGGTGGACGTCCAGGACAACTTTGACCAACTCTGAACACCGACTGTCAGAAGAGGAGTATTGTGTTTGCTGCTGCTTTTGTCTCTGTTCATTTGTTTGTTTTTCCTAATCTGTTCCAGAATGGAGACCCAACATGGTCGACCTCAAGGTGGTGCTTGGTGGACGTTCTGGACAACTTCGACGAACTCTGAACACAGACTGTCGGAAGAGGATGAGTATGGTGATATTTTTGTTTGCGTCATTGTTGTTGAACTCTACTTTCGTCTACAGTCGCCTCTTCCCTGATATCATCGGTGACTCCCACTGCACAAGAAGAACCTACAGTGGTGAGTATATCAGATTCCTTTGGACATCAGTGACAGTTTGTTACTGCTTTTCAGTTTCGTTTTTTCCTAATCTGTTTCAGAATGGAGACCCAAGGCTTGGTTGACTTCCTACGTCCTGGACAACTTCGAAGAACTCTGAACCCCAGCTGTCGGAAGAGGATGAGTATGGTTAGTTTTGTTTGCTGCTGCTTTTCTCTTTTATCTGTTTGTTTTTCCTAATCTGTTCCAGAAGGGAGACCCAACATGGTCGACCTCGAGGTGGTGCTTGGTGGATGTTCTACCCTACAGTCACCTCTTCCCTAATCTGGTCTGTGACTCCCACTGCACAAGAAGAACCTGCAGTTGTGAGTATATCAGATTCCTTTGGACATCAGTGACAGTTTGATGCTACTTTTCAGTTTCGTTTTTCCTAATCTGTTTCAGAATGGAGACCCAAGGCTTGGTGGTCTATTGTGGTCGACCTCGAGGTGGTGCTTGGTGGACGTTCTGGACAAATTGGACGAACTCTGAACACAGACTGTCGGAAGAGGATGAGTATGATATTTCTTTTTGTTTGCGTCATTGTTGTTGACCTCTACTTTCGTCTACAGTCGCCTCTTCCCTGATCTCATCGGTGACTCCCACTGCACAAGAAGAACCTACAGTGGTGAGTATATCAGATTCCTTTGGACATCAGTGACAGTTTGATACTGCTTTTCAGTTTTGTTTTTCCTAATCTGTTCCAGAATGTCGACCCAACATGGTCGACCTCGAGGTGGTGCTTGGTGGACGTTCTGGACAACTTTGACGAACTCTGAACACAGACTGTCGGAAGAGGATGAGTATGGTGATATTTCTTTTTGTTTGTGTCATTGTTGTTGACGTCTACTTTCATCTACAGTCGCCTCTTCCCAGATCTGGTCGGGACTCCCACTGCACAAGAAGAACCTACAGTGGTGAGTATATCAGATTCCTTTGGACATCAGTGACAGTTTGATGCTACTTTTCAGTTTCGTTTTTCCTAATCTGTTTCAGAATGGAGACCCAAGGCTTGGTGGTCTATTGTGGTCGACCTCGAGGTGGTGCTTGGTGGACGTTCTGGACAACTTCGACGAACTCTGAACACAGACTGTCGGAAGAGGATGAGTATGGTGATATTTCTTTTTGTTTGTGTCATTGTTGTTGACGTCTACTTTCATCTACAGTCGCCTCTTCCCAGATCTGGTCGGGACACCCACTGCACAAGAAGAACCTACAGTGGTGAGTATATCCGATTCCCTTGAACAACAATGAAAGTTTAATGCTGTTTTTCAGTTTCGTTTTTCCTAATCTGTTTCAGAATGGAGACCCAAGGCTTGGTGGACTTCCTACGTCCTGGACAACTTAGAAGAACTCTGAATCCCAGCTGTCGGAAGAGGGTGAGTATTGTTGGTTGTTTGCTGCTGCTTTTGACTCCGTTAATTTGTTTGTTTTTCCTAATCTGTTCCAGAAGGGTGACCCAACATGGTCGACCTCGAGCTGGTGCTTGGTGGAACTTCCACCTTACAGTCGCCTCTTCCCTGGTCTCATCGGTGACTCCTACTGCACAAGAAGAACGTGCAGTGGTGAGTATATCAGATTCCTTTGGACATCAATGACAGTTTATTACTGCTTTTCAGTTTTGTTTTTCCTAATCTGTTCCAGAATGGAGACCCAACATGGTCGACCTCGAGGTGGTGCTTGGTGGACGTTCTGGACAACTTGGACGAACTCTGAACACAGACTGTCGGAAGAGGATGAGTATGATATTTCTTTTTGTTTGCGTCATTGTTGTTGACCTCTACTTTCGTCTAGTCGCCTCCTCCCTGATCTCATCGGTGACTCCCACTGCACAAGAAGAACCTACAGTGGTGAGTATATCAGATTCCTTTGGACATCAGTGACAGTTTGATACTGCTTTTCAGTTTCGTTTTTCCTAATCTGTTCCAGAATGGAGACCCAACATGGTCGACCTCGAGGTGGTGCTTGGTGGACGTTCTGGACAACTTTGACAAACTCTGAACACAGACTGTCGGAAGAGGATGAGTATGGTGATATTTCTTATTTGTGTTTGCGTCGTTGTTGACCTCTACTTTCGTCTACAGTCGCCTCTTCCCTGATTCCATCGGTGACTCCTACTACACAAGAAGAACCTGCTGTTGTGAGTATATCAGATTCCTTTGGACATCAGTGACAGTTTGATACTGCTTTTCAGTTTTGTTTTTCCTAATCTGTTTCAGAATGGAGACCCAAGGCTTGGTGGACTTCCTACTTCCTGGACAACTTCGAAGAACTCTGAACCCCAGCTGTCGGAAGAGGATGAGTATTGTTGTTTGCTGCTGCTTTTGTCTCCGTTAATTTGTTTGTTTTTCCTAATCTGTTCCAGAAGGGTGACCCAACATGGTCGACCTCTAGACGGTGTTTGGTGGACGTTCTGGCCTACAGTCGCCTCTTCCCTGATCTGGTCGGTGACTCCCACTGCACAAGAAAAACCTACAGTGGTGAGTATATCAGATTCCTTTGAACATCAATGACAGTTTGATGCTGCTTTTCAGTTTCGTTTTTCCTAATGTGTTTCAGAATGTCGACCCAAGGCTTGGTGGATTTCTGACGTCCAGGACAACTTTGAACATCTGAACACCGACTGTCAGAAGAAGATGAGTATTGTTGTTTGCTGCTGCTCTCGTCCCTTTTCATTATTTAGTTTTTTCCATTATTTTTTAAGTGTACAAAAATCACTATAGTCACAAAGCACTGAATACGATTCAAACACAGGTTGTTTTTTGATATATAAACAGACTCAGGGTTCAAGTTTGTTTCATTTTTGAAATGTTTGGTGTGGTTTAAGGAATATTTGGTTGTTATTAGACCCTGAGATGGGTCAGTGATTAGTAGAAACATTGATTTTGATGCATTATTACTTTTTTGTAGTAGCAGATCCAATGTAATCTTATTGTGTGATATATGATGGATTTTGAATCGGTCTCCGACTACAAGTAAAACATTTTTTTCCTACTAACCCAATTATAACCTGGTTTTGTTTTAAGATAAATAAACATACAATAATAGTTTGAACCTGAAAAAACATTTATTTTGCAAAGGACACTGAATGATGAACACTTAAATATGAACATTGAATATGAAACATGGGGCATTAGGTGTGGTGTTGGAGATGGTGAGAAGGGAAAAGATGGAGATGGTGAGTGAGTGCATCATGTGTGAATGTGAGAGTTCAGCTCAGGTGGAGCAGAGACTCCAAATCTCGCTCGTTCACTCGCAGTCACGCTCGCTCGCTCACTCACTCTCGCTCGCTCGCTCACTCACTCACTCGCAGTCACTCACTCACTCTCGCTCGCTCGCTCCCTCACTCCCTCACTCAGTCACACATGATGCACTCACCATCGCTCTTTTCCTTTCTCCCCATCTCCAACAACACACCTAACTGCCCCATGTTTCATATTCAATGTTTATATTTCAGTCTTCATCATTCAGGGTCGTCTTTGCAAAATAAATATTTGTTCAGGTTGAACCTATTCTTGTTTATTTATCTTAAAACAAAACAGGGTAATAATTATTTAGTAGGAAAAAAAGTTTGCTTATAGAAGGAGACGATTCAAAATCCATCATATCACAAGATTATTAAATTGCATCTGCCACTACAGAAACTAACAATGCATCAAAATCAATGTTTCTTCCAATCACTGACCATCTCAGGGCCTGATAATAATAAATAGTCCTTGAAAGGTATTTTATGATTGATTGGAAAGGATTGTAGTTTTTTTGTTGATTTAAAGAGTTGCATAAACATTATAGCCTTTAAAGGGTTAGAATTTTAAAAATATTATTTGATGAGTATATCTGTCTGAAGTAGCGTTAAAAGAGTGACAATTTAAAGTTGAAAAAATATGAACAATATTTTTGTAGGAGACTGTTTTTAGAAAAATCTGACATTGCAAAAAATAAGAATGCATCAGAATCAAAAGTTATTGTAGTTCTTTTTTCCCAATAAAAACAGTTGAGTTGCATAAACAATATGGCCTTTAAAAGGTTAACATTTTAAAAATATTAATATTTGATATGCATATTGACTGAACACAGACTGTCGGAAGAGGAGGAGTATGGTGATATTTCTTATTTGTGTTTGCTTCATCGTTGTTGACATCTACTTTCGTCTACAGTCGCCTCTTCCCTGATCTCATCGGTGACTCCTACAACACAAGAACCTCTAGTTGTGAGTATATCAGATTCCTTTGGGCATCAGTGACAGTTTGATACTGCTTTTCAGTTTTGTTTTTCCTAATCTGTTTCAGAATGGAGACCCTACGCTTGGTGGACTTCCTACGTTCTGGACAACTTTGAAGAACTCTGAACCCCAGCTGTTGGAAGAGGATGAGTATTGTTAATTGTTGTGTTTGCTGCTGCTTTTGTCTCTGTTAATTTGTTTGTTTTTCCTAATCTGTTCCAGAAGGGTGACCCAACATGGTCGACCTCGAGGTGGTGCTTGGTGGACGTTCTACCCTACAGTCGCGTCTTCCCTGATCTCATCGGTGACTCCTACTGCACAAGAAGAATCTGCAGTGGTGAGTATATCGGATTCCTTTGGACATCAATGACAGTTTGATACTGCTTTTCAGTTTTGTTTTTCCTAATCTGTTTCAGAATGGAGACCCTACGCTTGGTGGACTTCCTACGTTCTGGACAACTTTGAAGAACTCTGAACCCCAGCTGTCGGAAGAGGATGAGTATTGTTAATTGTTGTTTGCTGCTGCTTTTGTCACTTTTATCTGTTTGTTTTTCCTAATCTGTTCCAGAAGGGTGACCCAACATGATCGACCTCGAGGTGGTGCTTGGTGGACGTTCTACACTACAGTCGCCTCTTCCCTGATCTGGTCGGTGACTCCCACTGCACAAGAAGAACCTACAGTGGTGAGTATATCAGATTCCTTTGGACATCAATGACTGTTTGATTCTGCTTTTCAGTTTCGTTTTTCCTAATCTGTTCCAGGATGGAGACCCAAGGCTTGGTGGATTTCTGACGTCCAGCACAACTTTGAACATCTGAACACCAACTGTCAGAAGAAGATGAGTATTGTTGTTTTCTGCTGCTCTCGTCCCTTTTCATTATTTAGTTTTTTCCATTATTTTTTAAGTGTACAAAAATCACTATAGTCACAAAGCACTGAATACGATTCAAACACAGGTTGTTTTTTGATATATAAACAGACTCGCGGTTCAAGTTTGTTTCATTTTTGAAATGAAATGTTTGGTGTGGTTTAAGGAATATTTGGTTGTTATTAGACCCTGAGATGGGTCAGTGACTAGTAGAAACATTGATTTTGATGCATTAGTTGTTTGTAGTAGCAGATCCAATGTAATCTTATTTTATGATATATGATGGATTTTGAATCGGTCTCCGACTACAAGTAAAACATTTTTTTCCTACTAACCCAATTATAACCTGGTTTTGTTTTAAGATAAATAAACATACAATAATAGTTTGAACCTGAAAAAACATTTATTTTGCAAAGGACACTGAATGATGAACACTTAAATATGAACATTGAATATGAAACATGGGGCAGTTTGGTGTGTTGTTGGCGATGGGGAGAAGGGAAAAGATGGAGATGGTGAGTGAGTGCATCATGTGTGAATGTGAGAGTTCAGCTCAGGTGGAGCAGAGACTCCAAATCTCGCCCGTTCACTCGCAGTCACGCTCGCTCGCTCACTCTCGCTCGCTCACTCACTCACAGTCACTCACTCACTCTCGCTCGCTCGCTCCCTCACTCGCTCCCTCACTCAGTCACACATGATGCACTCACCATCTCTCTTTTCCTTTCTCCCCATCTCCAACAACACACCCAACTGCCCCATGTTTCATATTCAATGTTCATATTTCAGTCTTCATCATTCAGGGTCATCTTTGCAAAATAAATAGTTGTTCAGGTTGAACCTATTCTTGTTTATTTATCTTAAAACAAAACAGGGTAATAATTATTTAGTTGGAAAAAAGTTTGCTTATAGAAGGAGACGATTCAAAATCCATCATATCACAAGATTATTAAATTGCATCTGCCACTACAGAAACTAACAATGCATCAAAATCAATGATTCTACCAATCACTGACCCATCTCAGGGCCTGATAATAATAAATAGTCCTTGAATGGTATTTTATGATTGATTGGAAAGGATTGTAGTTTTTTTGTTGATTTAAAGAGTTGCATAAACATTATGGCCTTTAAAGGGTTAGAATTTTAAAAATAGTATTTGATGAGTATATCTGTCTGAAGTAGCGTTAAAAGAGTGACAATTTAAAGTTGAAAAAAATATGAACAATATTTTTGTAGGAGACTGTTTTTAGAAAAATCTGACATTGCAAAAAATAAGAATGCATCAGAATCAAAAGTTATTGTAGTTCTTTTTTCCCAATGAAAACAGTGTAGTTGTGTAAACAATATGGCCTTTAAAAGGTTAACCTTTTAAAAATATTATTTTTAAAAGGTTAACATTTTAAAAATATTAATATTTGATATGCATATTTCAGGATGAAGTAGCTTCAAAAGACTGACTCATTTAAAGTGGAAATAAATATTAAGATATTTTTACACCAGTTTTCTGCAACAAGGAACAAATTAGGGGGTTAGGGTTAGCTAACCTTAGTTAGTTATCCCCAAAACAACTGGTTCAGGTGCACAGGTTATCAGAGTTCTGCAGAGCTCGTTAACCACTTCCACTACACAAGAACCTACAGTGGTGAGTATATTAGACACCTTTTGACATCAATGACGCTTTGCTACTGCTTTTCAGTTTTGTTTTTCCTAATCTGTTCCAGAATTGAGACCCTAACACTTGGTGGACTTCCTACGTCCTGGACAACTCAGACGAACTCTGAATACCGGCTGTCAAAACAAGATGAGTGTTTTTTTTGTTTGTGTCAATATGCACTTCTACTTTGGTCTGTCGTTTCATCTTCCTGTGTTGTCGTTGTTACACAAATGTGTACACTTAGCAAAACTTAGTTGACAGTAAACGGGTGCAGGTGTCGGAGGATTGATAACTCTGATTGGACGGAACTCTCCAAACGTGATGGCAAAACAAAATTCTGCTCACAAGGATGGACAAACTGGAATCATGGCTTGGAAATGCAAAAGTAACTTTCTGGACAACTTTGTCAACACGATGATGCAGCAAATGGATGAATTGATTCACCTCAGTGAATCTACTTTTGGAAAATGGATGGATCTGCATGATGATCTTTGAGGAAATGGGATCAGTGGATTCAAAACCTGGAGGAACGGAACTCAAGAATCTGGAAAAAAACCCAACATGAACTGCACAGAATGGCCTCCTTGTGGTCGTCCAACCAAAACCACTGACTAACAAAAGTTTACCTCCTCTTGTCCTTTCTGTTCCCCTCCCATTCTCCCAACCGGTCGAGGCAGACGGCCGCACACTTTGAGTCTGGTTCTGCCAGAGATTTCTTCCTGTTAAAAGGGAGTTTTTTCTCTCCACTGTTGCCACGATTGCTTGCTCATTGTGTGAATTGTTGGGTTTCTTCTCTGTAATATTATGAATGATATAAAAAAAAAAAAGGAGTGCAAGTCCGACTGTCACCTCCACGTGGTGCACTCTGGGTAACGCTAACGACGGCGGCAAACGATAAGTTTACCAGGACATTTGTGACTTATTTGAAATCTTGATCTTTTTGAGTAAATGTTAATGTGTAGAATGTGTTTGAATGTTTGTTTGTCGTCGTGACGATAAAGTCAAGTTAATTTTCACGTGTTTTCATGTGTCCAGAAACGGCAGCAAAATATGGACTGGATTTCACCGACTGGACTTGATGTGTTTTCCCTGTGTGAGTTGACAAACTTGTATTTATTTCCTTGCTGTCCTTTTATTGCTTTCCTTTTCTCTTTCCTTCCATTCTTTTGCATGTCTTTCAGCCCTTTCTTTTTGCCATTGCTCCTATATTTTTCATTTCCTCCATCCCTACTTTCATCTCCGTGTTCTCTCCTTCTCTAATGTACTGTATTGCTTCCTTTCTTCCTTCCAGTCCCCTTTTCTTAAAATTAAATTAGGTTTTAGTCCAACGAGCAGGGGTATCACAGCACAGCCACTTCAGCCTCAGTGGGTGAAGCTGAGTTTTTTTGTCTTAACGTTATCAAACTGCTCTAATTTTATTTTATTTTCACTGAAATTTGAAAAATTGACTGATTGACACGTTAACCTACATTTTATTTTCCATTTATAATTCACAGTATAAGTGTGGTTTAAAGCGAACAGGGCTTATGAAGAATAAGTTATTTAAAGCTAACTGTATTTTCTTCTCCGTTTTATTGTGTTGAAGAAAAGAGCCTGTGATTGTTTGACTTTAATTTCTACTTAACCTTTATATGTTTCTTTGATGTCGTTTTGTTTATTTTCTGCTTTGTATTGATTTTTTTTCCATCTTGAATCTGCATTTTGTGTTAAATAAATGAATAACTAATTTATTTGAAGTTTCTGGCTCTTTCACTCACACTCACTCCGCTGAACTGGCTGAACAAATGTGTGCCACAGTCTGGCCCTCGGTGACTCTGTATGCCCTGAAACCTTCTGTTTTCTCATATTATTTATGGGTTAGGGTTAGGGGTTAGCAGTGGGCTCCACCGACGCAAACACCCTCACCCCCATCATCAGGACCAAATACCGCACAATAGTTGACGGAGCCTTTGCCGCCCTTACCCTCTAGAACTCCATCCCGCTGTCCATCCCAAATTCTGATTCACTGCCGTCTTTCAAACGTCATCTCAAAACCCATCTCTTCAAGATCACTTACACCTGGAAAAACATTTTACATCCTTTATTGTTAATTTCCTATCTACTCTGTATTGCTGTTTTTTCTTTTGTTTTTGTAAAGTGTCTTGGGGTACCTTGAAAAGCGCTTTATAAATCCTGTGTCATTATACCAATTAATTGTAACCCTTTTGTGAAAAATTCAAAGGGAAAAAGTGTCATGTCCATAAAAATGCATATATTGACAGTTACCTGTAACCCTGTTAGAGAAGTGCTAAAACCTGGTTTTGCGACACTTAATAATGTTGCACTGGAAATCTTAAATGTTTTTTTTAAAACATCATTTTCTTACCTCTTGCATACATGTAAATGTGAAGTTCCTTTCTGGCTAGTTCAAAATGTCTGCCTCTAACATGAGGGTAACCCTAACCCTAAATGGAACTTGAATGTACGGCCATAGTGCAGCATGAGCGAGTAGGGCTTAAGCTTAGGGTTTTAAGGGTTAACCCTAGTTTTAGGGCTTAAGCTTAGGGTTTTAAGGGTTAACCCTAGTTTTAGGGCTTAAGCTTAGGGTTTTAAGGGTTAACCCTAGTTTTAGGGCTTAAGCTTAGGGTTTTAAGGGTTAACCCTAGTTTTAGGGCTTAAGCTTAGGGTTTTAAGGGTTAACCCTAGTTTTAGGGCTTAAGCTTAGGGTTTTAAGGGTTAACCCTAGTTTTAGGGCTTAAGCTTAGGGTTTTAAGGGTTAACCCTAGTTTTAGGGCTTAAGCTTAGGGTTTTAAGGGTTAACCCTAGTTTTAGGGCTTAAGCTTAGGGTTTTAAGGGTTAACCCTAGTTTTAGGGCTTAAGCTTAGGGTTTTAAGGGTTAACCCTAGTTTTAGGGCTTAAGCTTAGGGTTTTAAGGGTTAACCCTAGTTTTAGGGCTTAAGCTTAGGGTTTTAAGGGTTAACCCTAGTTTTAGGGCTTAAGCTTAGGGTTTTAAGGGTTAACCCTAGTTTTAGGGCTTAAGCTTAGGGTTTTAAGGGTTAACCCTAGTTTTAGGGCTTAAGCTTAGGGTTTTAAGGGTTAACCCTAGTTTTAGGGCTAAGGGTTAGGGTAAGGGTAAGGGTTAGGGTTAGGGTTAGGGTAAGGGTTAGGGTTAGGGTAAGGGTAAGGGTTAGGGTAAGGGTTAGGGGTTAGGGTAAGGGTTAGGGGTTAGGGGGTAAGGGTTAGGGTAAGGGTTAGGGTTAGGGTTAGGGTTAGGGTTAGGGTTAGGGGTAAGGGTAAGGTAAGGGTAAGGGTAAGGGTTAGGGTAAGGGTTAGGGTTAGGGTAAGGGTTAGGGTTAGGGTTAGGGTAAGGGTTAGGGGTTAGGGTTAGGGTAAGGGTTAGGGTTAGGGTAAGGGTTAGGGTTAGGGTTAGGGTTAGGGTTAGGGTTAGGGTTAGGGTTAGGGTTAGGGTTAGGGTTAGGGTTAGGGTTAGGGTTAGGGTTAGGGTTAGGGTTAGGGTTAGGGTAAGGGTTAGGGTTAGGGTAAGGGTAAGGGTTAGGGTAAGGGTTAGGGGTAAGGGTTAGGGTAAGGGTTAGGGTTAGGGTAAGGGTAAGGGTTAGGGTTAGGGTTAGGGTTAGGGTAAGGGTAAGGGTAAGGGTTAGGGTTAGGGTTAGGGTTAGGGTAAGGGTTAGGGTAAGGGTTAGGGTTAGGGTTAGGGTTAGGGTTAGGGTTAGGGTTAGGGTTAGGGTTAGGGTTAGGGTAAGGGTTAGGGTTAGGGTTAGGGTTAGGGTTAGGGTTAGGGGTTAGGGTTAGGGTTAGGGGTAAGGGTTAGGGGTGGGTTAGGGTTAGGGTTAGGGTTAGGGTAAGGGTAAGGGTTAGGGTTAGGGTTAGGGTAGGGTTAGGGTTAGGGTAAGGGTTAGGGTAAGGGTTAGGGTTAGGGTAGGGTTAGGGTTAGGGTTAGGGTAAGGGTTAGGGTTAGGGTTAGGGTAAGGGTAAGGGTTAGGGTTAGGGTTAGGGTTAGGGTTAGGGTAAGGGTTAGGGTAAGGGTTAGGGTTAGGGTAAGGGTAAGGGTTAGGGTTAGGGTTAGGGTAAGGGTAAGGGTAGGGTTAGGGTAAGGGTAAGGGTTAGGGTAAGGGTTAGGGTTAGGGTTAGGGTTAGGGTAAGGGTTAGGGGTAAGGGTTAGGGTTAGGGTAAGGGTTAGGGTTAGGGTTAGGGTTAGGGTTAGGGTTAGGGTTAGGGTAAGGGTTAGGGTTAGGGTAAGGGTTAGGGTTAGGGTAAGGGTTAGGGTAAGGGTTAGGGTTAGGGTTAGGGTTAGGGTAGGGTTAGGGTAAGGGTTAGGGTTAGGGTAAGGGTTAGGGTTAGGGTAGGGTAAGGGTTAGGGTTAGGGTTAGGGTTAGGGTTAGGGTAGGGTTAGGGTAAGGGTTAGGGTAAGGGTAAGGGTTAGGGGTAAGGGTTAGGGTTAGGGTTAGGGTTAGGGTAAGGGTTAGGGTTAGGGTTAGGGTTAGGGTAAGGGTTAGGGTTAGGGTTAGGGTTAGGGTAAGGGTTAGGGTTAGGGTTAGGGTAAGGGTAGGGTTAGGGTAAGGGTTAGGGGTTAGGGTAAGGGTTAGGGTTAGGGTAAGGGTAAGGGTTAGGGTTAGGGTTAGGGTTAGGG